>NC_138307.1:68474118-68496618 GCF_965601325.2 Salmo salar | reverse complement strand
GTGTGTGTGTGTGTGTGTGTGTGTGTGTGTGTGTGTGTGTGTGTGGTTTAAAAGGAGACTAGATTAATAGATAGTGGAAAACAGCAGACTGCCAACACACACACACACACACACACACACACACACACACACACACACACACACACACACACACACACACACACACACACACACACACACACACACACACACACACACACACACACACACTCCCCAGACGGAGGCCCTTTATCCTATTGGCGTCAGCCCAGCGTCACTTAAAGAGCAAGTGAGGCCACTTACCATGAGTGATTCTGAGTGTGATTGGTTGACCTTACGCTGACCCCCAGAGACCCCCCAGGGCCGTGACGAAGGAAGTGGCTGCTGGAAGGCCAGCCGACTCATGGCACGCAACCTCCTTCCTCTCCCCTCCTCTTCCAAACCACACACAATCTCCCTCTCTCTCAATCCCTCTCTCTCCCTCCCTCTCTCTTCCTCCCTCTCTCTCTCCCCCTCTCTTCCTCTCCCTCTCCTTCTTTCTCTTCCTCGCCTCCCTCTCTTTCTCTGCCACACACTAGAATGCAGATTCGGCCAAAGAAATCACACAGACATCACACTGCTGATGTTCCCCAACCCAGTTCAGCTGTTTGTTGAAATCAAAAACATAGTACAACTTCTGATGGACAGAAAACCGTCTCTTATCAACAGCATATTTATATTCACACAAACCGGCAAATGTGACCTTTTGTGTTGGAGTCCAGGTCTCCTCCAGTGTGCCAAATTACTATGTTAGCCTGCAGAGCCAAAGGCACAAAGCTGAGACAAATTCAACAGAATTAACCAAATGGATGTCTCTAGATAATGTAGCAGGAAGTATACTGTATATCCTGCCATGCTAAGGAGAGTACACTGAAACAACCCTTGCATTCCAAATACAAGAGACCTAGTCTAGTCCATCGTCATTAAGATCAGAATGAGATTATCTCATAGAGGCTAAACTCTCTGTAATATGCATCCCAGATCTCCCTGATGGAGCCTTAATGAGAAGGAGTGGGAAGAGAGGGAGAACAAACACACAGACACACACGCACAAAAACACACTTTCAGGCCTTTCCCCTAACCCTCCTCCCCTCCAAACAAGCCTGGCGGAGCTACAATTACCAGGAGTAAAGCATGTATTTATAGCGAGCCAGGGATAAATCGCGGAATGAATAGTGAGGCGGTTATATTTAACGCTCTGTGATGTCAACACGAGGTTGGCCAGTTGCCATGGTTTCTCCCTACTGAGCAGGGCGGGGGGGGGGTCTTATGGACGGCGTGCTGAGAGAAGGCAGTGGTGGAGGAGAGATAGCGTGTCGACGGACTGAGAGGAAAGACGTAATACAAAGGGGGCTGTTGGGGTCGCTGGGTAGGACAATGAACTCAGCACCTGACAGACATGGCTCCCGAGTGGTGTAGCTGTCTAAGGCCCTGCATCTCAGTGCTAGAGGTGTCACTACAGACCCTGGTTCCATTCCAGGCTGTATCACAGCGGTCTAAGGCCCTGCATCTCAGTGCTAGAGGTGTCACTACAGACCCTGGTTCAATTCCAGGCTGTATCACAGCGGTCTAAGGCACTGCATCTCAGTGCTAGAGGCGTCACTACAGACCCTGATTCCATTCCAGGCTGTATCACAGCGGTCTAAGGCACTGCATCTCAGTGCTAGAGGCGTCACTACAGACCCTGGTTCAATTCCAGGCTGTATCACAACCGGCCATGATTGGGAGTCCCATAGAGTGGCGCACAATTGGCCCAGCGTCGTCCGGGTTTGACTCGGGTAGGACGTCATTGTAAACAAGAATTTGTCCTTAACTGACTTTCCTAGTTAAATAACAAAATAGGCTTGCATTATAATATGCCCTTGAACTGTTCTCTATTGTACGTGAGAGGTAGTGATATTACAGCTGGTCATTAGGACATTAATCTATGATGACACTTGAATTGGATTTTCATGCAAACTCGCTAATGTGGAAAAACTATCCTGAACCATATCTCAGCCCAAGCTGTGGTCAAGACAGTTGAAACCGTTCCAGTGTCGGCTACTGTATGCATGCAGATAAACAGAATGGGAGAAAACCACATGAGAAGATCCTTTGTAAAACAGTGGCAGCCTAAATTTAACCTGCCTATTCTCTAAGAAATGAGGCCACACTTCCCCGGCAACAACGAGCTGACAAATTCAACCAGCCGTCATTCCTGCCAATGAAATAATTATCCAACACAAGCACTGTCCCCATTCAACGAGAGATACTACAGTCATTTAAACCATGCAGGCTCTTTCATTCTATAGTGTGTAGTGCATATAGCTACATAATAATGTCTAGTTCTATAATGTCAAGCATTCCTAATGACTTCATCCAACAGCTATGTTATCTCAATGGACCAGGGGGGGCTTCCACTGTTGGAGTGAAGGGCCAGAGAGAAGAAGAGCCAATCATGGGAGTGTATTGAGCGGGAGAGGGGAGTGCGTGTGTATGTGTGTGTGTGTGTATGTGTGTGTGTGTGTGTGTGTGTGTGTACAAGCGTAGTGGAAGTGTATCTGAGGGGCTCTCAATTTAGTTCTCAACTAAAGCTCCTTAACCCACTATTGTATTAACATCCTCACGTGTCCCACCGCAACACACACACACACACACACACACACACACACACACACACACACACACACACACACACACACACACACACACACACACACACACACACACACACACACACACACACACACACACACACACACACACACACACACACACACAGAGGAAATGACACTTACAGCCTAGCACCGTAATCCTCAACTCTGAGAGTGACGTGCTGTTTCACATGGGATTACATCATTCAGCCCCTCAAAGATCTAGAGGAGGGAGGGATGGAGGAGGGATAGAGGGAAGGATGGAGAGAGGGAGGACTGGGGGGATGGGGGGAGGGAGAGAGGGAACGATGGAGGAATGCAGGGATGTAAGGAGAGAGTGAGGGATAGAGCAAGGAAAGAAGAGATGGAGGAGTGGGGGATGGAGGGAGGGAGAGAGAGAGGGAATAAGGGATACAGGGGAGAGGGCCCGGAGGGAGGAGGAGATTGCAGATACAGTCGTATTGGCCGAGAGGTGGGCCCTCAAACCTCTACAAGATGGATAGATGGCTGAAAAAAGGGAGGGAATGGAAGGATGGAGGGATGAATAGAGGTAGTGAGGGAGGGAGAGACTACAGTTAGTCAGAGGCAGTTGAATGCACACTGAGTGATTCACAGCTTTGTTAATCATACCAACAACTAAATTATGCAGGCAAAAAAAAGATTCTGAAAATAGTTTCCATCCTGCATGCTTGTGCCTTCTCCATGAAACAAAGGCATGCAGATCAAGGGTGTTTCACAATGTGTTTGAAGGCATGCGAGTCGTCTACACTAGGCAAAGACATGGAAATAGACTAAACCTCGCCACAGGTTCTGCCTTGCCACTCAATAAGGAATATATTTTTAGCATAAAATGGATCCATAAATAAAAAGCTCAACAAATTCCTCTGGGAGCTGACACTGTTGTAAATAGATGACTGTGGAACGATGAATACATTATAGTGACTAACAATAGGTAGCAGCTTATTGAGTGCTGTTTGATGCTAATGAAAATAATATGAAAGGCTAGTCGTCAAGTTTTTGTCCCATTTTTATCCTACTTTTATCCAAATTCAGAAATTGATTCACATATTCAGACGAAAGAGCCTATACAAAAACAGTCACCAGTGAAAATATGCTCCAAAAGACAGTCCTTTAAAACAAAATCCTTCATTACCAACATGAACTTTTTAAAATAACTATGGGCCTATTCCAACAGAAAAGCTAGCAAAAAACCTACAGTTAGCCTAATTCCCTATTAGCTAGAATGCCAACACAAGGTGTTGGCTGTGAATATGTGGAGCACTCCCCACCACAGACAGGGTAGAGGAGACCTGAGGGGCTAACATAGACTCACACCCCCATAACACAGACAGGGTAGAGGAGACCAGAGGGACTAACATAGACTCACCCTCCACCACAGACAGGGTAGAGGAGACCCACGGGGCTAACATAGACTTACCCCCCACCACAGACAGGGTAGAGGAGACCAGAGGGGCTAACATAGACTCACCCCCCCACCACAGACAGGGTAGAGGAGACCCGAGGGGCTAACATAGACTACCCTCCCACCACAGACAGGGTAGAGGAGACCAGAGGGGCTAACATAGACTCACCCCCCACCACAGACAGGGTAGAGGAGACCAGAGGGGCTAACATAGACTCACCCCCCACCACAGACAGGGTAGAGGAGACCCGAGGGGCTAACATAGACTCACCCCCCACCACAGACAGGGTAGAGGAGACCCGAGGGGCTAACATAGACTCACCCCCCCACCACAGACAGGGTAGAGAAGACCAGAGGGGCTAACATAGACTAACCCTCCACCACAGACAGGGTAGAGGAGACCAGAGTGGCTAACATAGACTCACCCTCCACCACAGACAGGGTAGAGGAGACCAGAGGGGCTAACATAGACTCACCCTCCCCCTCCCTCCATAGACAGGGTAGAGGAGACCAGAGGGGCTAACATAGACCCACCCCCCACCACAGACAGGGTAGAGGAGACCAGAGGGGCTAACATAGACTCACCCCCCACCACAGACAGTGTAGAGGAGACCAGAGGGGCTAACATAGACTCACCCCCCACCACAGACAGGGTAGAGGAGACCAGAGGGGCTAACATAGACTCACACCCCACCAGAGACAGGTTAGAGGAGACCAGAGGGGCTAACATAGACTCACCCCCCACCACAGACAGGGTAGAGGAGACCAGAGGGGCTAACATAGACTCACCCCCCACCACAGACAGGGTAGAGGAGACCAGAGGGGCTAACATAGACTCACCCCCCACCACAGACAGGGTAGAGGAGACCAGAGGGGCTAACATAGACTCATCCCCCCACCACAGACAGGGTAGAGGAGACCAGAGGGGCTAACATAGACTCACACCCCACCACAGACAGGTTAGAGGAGACCAGAGGGGCTAACATAGACTCACCCCCCACCACAGACAGGGTAGAGGAGACCAGAGGGGCTAACATAGACTCACCCCCCACCACAGACAGGGTAGAGGAGACCAGAGGGGCTAACATAGACTCACCCCCCACCACAGACAGGGTAGAGGAGACCAGAGGGGCTAACATAGACTCACCCTCCCACCACAGACAGGGTAGAGGAGACCAGAGGGGCTAACATAGACTCACCCCTCACCACAGACAGGTTAGAGGAGACCAGAGGGGCTAACATACACTCACACCACACCACAGACAGGGTAGAGGAGACCAGAGGGGCTAACATAGACTCACCCCCCCACCACAGACAGGGTAGAGGAGACCCGAGGGGCTAACATAGACTCACCCCCCCACCACAGACAGGGTAGAGGAGACCAGAGGGGCTAACATAGACTCACCCCCCACCACAGACAGGGTAGAGGAGACCGGAGGGGCTAACATAGACTCACTCCTACACCACAGACAGGGTAGAGGAGACCAGAGGGGCGAACATAGACTCACCCCTCCCCCACCACAGACAGGGTAGAGGAGACCCGAGGGGCTAACATAGACTCACCCCCCCACCACAGACAGGGTAGAGAAGACCCGGGGGGCTAACATAGACTCACCCCCCCACCACAGACAGGGTAGAGGAGACCAGAGGGGCTAACATAGACTCACCACCCACCACAGACAGGGTAGAGGAGACCAGAGGGGCTAACATAGACTCACCCTCCACCACAGACAGGGTAGAGGAGACCAGAGGGGCTAACATAGACTCACCCCCCCCCTCCATAGACAGGGTAGAGGAGACCAGAGGGGCTAACATAGACTCACCCCCCACCACAGACAGGTTAGAGGAGACCAGAGGGGCTAACATAGACTCACCCTCCACCAGAGACAGGGTAGAGGAGACCAGAGGGGCTAACATAGACTCACCCCCCACCACAGACAGGGTAGAGGAGACCAGAGGGGCTAACATAGACTCACACCCCACCACAGACAGGGTAGAGGAGACCAGAGAGGCTAACATAGACTCACCCCCCACCACAGACAGGGTAGAGGAGACCAGAGGGGCTAACATAGACTCACACCCCACCACAGACAGGTTAGAGGAGACCAGAGGGGCTAACATAGACTCACCCTCCCACCACAGACAGGGTAGAGGAGACCAGAGAGGCTAACATAGACTCACCCATCACCACAGACAGGTTAGAGGAGACCAGAGGGGCTAACATAGATTCACCCCTCACCACAGACAGGGTAGAGGAGACCAGAGGGGCTACAATAGACTCACCCCCCACCACAGACAGGGTAGAGGAGACCAGCGGGGCTAACATAGACTCACCCCCCACCACAGACAGGGTAGAGGAGACCAGAGGGGCTAACATAGACTCACCCCTCACCACAGACAGGGTAGAGGAGACCAGAGGGGCTAACATAGACTCACCCCCCACCACAGACAGGGTAGAGGAGACCCGAGGGGCTAACATAGACTCACCCTCCACCACAGACAGGGTAGAGGAGACCAGAGGGGCTAACATAGACTCACCCCTCACCAGAGACAGGGTAGAGGAGACGAGAGGGGCTAACATAGACTCACCCCCCCACCACAGACAGGGTAGAGGAGACCCGAGGGGCTAACATAGACTCACCCCCCCACCACAGACACGGTAGAGGAGACCAGAGGGGCTAACATAGACTCACTCCTCCACCACAGACAGGGTAGAGGAGACCAGAGGGGCTAACATAAACTCACCCCCCCACCACAGACAGGGTAGAGGAGACCCGAGGGGCTAACATAGACTCACCCCCCCACCACAGACAGGGTAGAGAAGACCCTGGGGGCTAACATAGACTCACCCCCCCACCACAGACAGGGTAGAGGAGACCAGAGGGGCTAACATAGACTCACCCTCCACCACAGACAGGGTAGAGGAGACCAGAGTGGCTAACATAGACTCACCCTCCACCACAGACAGGGTAGAGGAGACCAGAGGGGCTAACATAGATTCACCCCTCACCACAGACAGGGTAGAAGAGACCAGAGGGGCTAACATAGACTCACCCCCCACCACAGACAGGGTAGAGGAGACCAGCGGGGCTAACATAGATTCACCCCTCACCACAGACAGGGTAGAGGAGACCAGAGGGGCTAACATAGACTCACCCCTCACCACAGACAGGGTAGAGGAGACCAGAGGGGCTAACATAGACTCACCCCCCACCACAGACAGGGTAGAGGAGACCCGAGGGGCTAACATAGACTCACCCTCCACCACAGACAGGGTAGAGGAGACCAGAGGGGCTAACATAGACTCACCCCTCACCAGAGACAGGGTAGAGGAGACCAGAGGGGCTAACATAGACTCACCCCCCCACCACAGACAGGGTAGAGGGGACCCGAGGGGCTAACATAGACTCACCCCCCCACCACACACATGGTAGAGGAGACCAGAGGGGCTAACATAGACTCACCCCCCACCACAGACAGGGTAGAGGAGACCAGAGGGGCTAACATAGACTCACTCCTCCACCACAGACAGGGTAGAGGAGACCAGAGGGGCTAACATAGACTCACCCCCCCACCACAGACAGGGTAGAGAAAACCCGAGGGGCTAACATAGACTCACCCCCCCACCACAGACAGGGTAGAGAAGACCCGGGGGGCTAACATAGACTCACCCCCCCACCACAGACAGGGTAGAAGAGACCAGAGGGGCTAACATAGACTCACCCCCCACCACAGACAGGGTAGAGGAGACCAGAGGGGCTAACATAGACTCACCCTCCACCACAGACAGGGTAGAGGAGACCAGAGGGGATAACATAGACTCACCCCTCACCACAGACAGGGTAGAGGAGACCAGAGGGGCTAACATAAACTCACCCCCCACCACAGACAGGGTAGAGGAGACCCGAGGGGCTAACATAGACTCACCCTCCACCACAGACAGGGTAGAGTAGACCAGAGGGGCTAACATAAACTCACCCTCCACCACAGACAGGGTAGAGGAGACCAGAGGGGCTAACATAGAAAAACCCCTGACCACAGACAGGGTAGAGGAGACCAGAGGGGCTAACATAGACTCACCCCCCACCACAGACAGGGTAGAGGAGACCCAAGGGGCTAACATAGACTCACCCTCCACCACAGACAGGGTAGAGGAGACCAGAGGGGCTAACATAGACTCACCCCTCACCACAGACAGGGTAGAGGAGACCAGAGGGGCTAACATAGACTCACCCCCCCACCACAGACAGGGTAGAGGAGACCCGAGGGGCTAACATAGACTCACCCCCCCCCCCCACCACAGACAGGGTAGAGGAGACCAAAGGGGCTAACATAGACTCACCCCCCACCACAGACAGGGTAGAGGAGACCAGAGGGGCTGACATAGACTCACTCCTCCACCACAGACAGGGTAGAGGAGACCAGAGGGGCTAACATAGACTCACCCCCCCACCACAGACAGGGTAGTGGAAACCCGAGGGGCTAACATAGACTCACCCCCCCCCCACCACAGACAGGGTAGAGAAGACCCGGGGGGCTAACATAGACTCACCCCCCCCACCACAGACAGGGTAGAGGAGACCAGAGGGGATAACATAGACTCACCCTCCACCACAGACAGGGTAGAGGAGACCAGAGTGGCTAACTTAGACTCACCCCCCACCACAGACAGAGTAGAGGAGACCAGAGGGGCTAACATAGACTCACCCCCCACCACAGACAGGGTAGAGGAGACCAGAGGGGCTAACATAGACTCACCCCCCACCACAGACAGGGTAGAGGAGACCAGAGGGGCTAACATAGACTCACCCTCCCACCACAGACAGGGTAGAGGAGACCAGAGGGGCTAACATAGACTCACCCCTCACCACAGACAGGTTAGAGGAGACCAGAGGGGCTAACATACACTCACACCACACCACAGACAGGGTAGAGGAGACCAGAGGGGCTAACATAGACTCACCCCCCCACCACAGACAGGGTAGAGGAGACCCGAGGGGCTAACATAGACTCACCCCCCCACCACAGACAGGGTAGAGGAGACCAGAGGGGCTAACATAGACTCACCCCCCACCACAGACAGGGTAGAGGAGACCGGAGGGGCTAACATAGACTCACTCCTACACCACAGACAGGGTAGAGGAGACCAGAGGGGCGAACATAGACTCACCCCTCCCCCACCACAGACAGGGTAGAGGAGACCCGAGGGGCTAACATAGACTCACCCCCCCACCACAGACAGGGTAGAGAAGACCCGGGGGGCTAACATAGACTCACCCCCCCACCACAGACAGGGTAGAGGAGACCAGAGGGGCTAACATAGACTCACCACCCACCACAGACAGGGTAGAGGAGACCAGAGGGGCTAACATAGACTCACCCTCCACCACAGACAGGGTAGAGGAGACCAGAGGGGCTAACATAGACTCACCCCCCCCCTCCATAGACAGGGTAGAGGAGACCAGAGGGGCTAACATAGACTCACCCCCCACCACAGACAGGTTAGAGGAGACCAGAGGGGCTAACATAGACTCACCCTCCACCACAGACAGGGTAGAGGAGACCAGAGGGGCTAACATAGACTCACCCCCCACCACAGACAGGGTAGAGGAGACCAGAGGGGCTAACATAGACTCACACCCCACCACAGACAGGGTAGAGGAGACCAGAGAGGCTAACATAGACTCACCCCCCACCACAGACAGGGTAGAGGAGACCAGAGGGGCTAACATAGACTCACACCCCACCACAGACAGGTTAGAGGAGACCAGAGGGGCTAACATAGACTCACCCTCCCACCACAGACAGGGTAGAGGAGACCAGAGGGGCTAACATAGACTCACCCATCACCACAGACAGGTTAGAGGAGACCAGAGGGGCTAACATAGATTCACCCCTCACCACAGACAGGGTAGAGGAGACCAGATGGGCTACAATAGACTCACCCCCCACCACAGACAGGGTAGAGGAGACCAGCGGGGCTAACATAGACTCACCCCCCACCACAGACAGGGTAGAGGAGACCAGAGGGGCTAACATAGACTCACCCCTCACCACAGACAGGGTAGAGGAGACCAGAGGGGCTAACATAGACTCACCCCCCACCACAGACAGGGTAGAGGAGACCCGAGGGGCTAACATAGACTCACCCTCCACCACAGACAGGGTAGAGGAGACCAGAGGGGCTAACATAGACTCACCCCTCACCAGAGACAGGGTAGAGGAGACGAGAGGGGCTAACATAGACTCACCCCCCCACCACAGACAGGGTAGAGGAGACCCGAGGGGCTACCATAGACTCACCCCCCCACCACAGACACGGTAGAGGAGACCAGAGGGGCTAACATAGACTCACTCCTCCACCACAGACAGGGTAGAGGAGACCAGAGGGGCTAACATAAACTCACCCCCCCACCACAGACAGGTTAGAGGAGACCAGAGGGGCTAACATAGACTCACCCCCCCACCACAGACAGGGTAGAGAAGACCCGGGGGGCTAACATAGACTCACCCCCCCACCACAGACAGGGTAGAGGAGACCAGAGGGGCTAACATAGACTCACCCTCCACCACAGACAGGGTAGAGGAGACCAGAGTGGCTAACATAGACTCACCCTCCACCACAGACAGGGTAGAGGAGACCAGAGGGGCTAACATAGATTCACCCCTCACCACAGACAGGGTAGAAGAGACCAGAGGGGCTAACATAGACTCACCCCCCACCACAGACAGGGTAGAGGAGACCAGCGGGGCTAACATAGATTCACCCCTCACCACAGACAGGGTAGAGGAGACCAGAGGGGCTAACATAGACTCACCCCTCACCACAGACAGGTTAGAGGAGACCAGAGGGGCTAACATACACTCACCCCACACCACAGACAGGGTAGAGGAGACCAGAGGGGCTAACATAGACTCACCCCCCACCACAGACAGGGTAGAGGAGACCAGAGGGGCTAACATAGACTCACCCCCCACCACAGACAGGGTAGAGGAGACCAGAGGGGCTAACATAGATTCACCCCTCACCACAGACAGGGTAGAGGAGACCAGAGGGGCTAACATAGACTCACCCCCCACCACAGACAGGGTAGAGGAGACCAGCGGGGCTAACATAGACTCACCCCCCACCACAGACAGGGTAGAGGAGACCAGAGGGGCTAACATAGACTCACCCCTCACCACAGACAGGGTAGAGGAGACCAGAGGGGCTAACATAGACTCACCCCCCACCACAGACAGGGTAGAGGAGACCCGAGGGGCTAACATAGACTCACCCTCCACCACAGACAGGGTAGAGGAGACCAGAGGGGCTAACATAGACTCACCCCTCACCAGAGACAGGGTAGAGGAGACCAGAGGGGCTAACATAGACTCACCCCCCTACCACAGACAGGGTAGAGGGGACCCGAGGGGCTAACATAGACTCACCCCCCCACCACACACATGGTAGAGGAGACCAGAGGGGCTAACATAGACTAACCCCACCACAGACAGGGTAGAGGAGACCAGAGGGGCTAACATAGACTCACTCCTCCACCACAGACAGGGTAGAGGAGACCAGAGGGGCTAACATAGACTCACCCCCCCACCACAGACAGGGTAGAGAAAACCCGAGGGGCTAACATAGACTCACCCCCCCACCACAGACAGGGTAGAGAAGACCCGGGGGGCTAACATAGACTCACCCCCCCACCACAGACAGGGTAGAAGAGACCAGAGGGGCTAACATAGACTCACCCCCCACCACAGACAGGGTAGAGGAGACCAGAGGGGCTAACATAGACTCACCCTCCACCACAGACAGGGTAGAGGAGACCAGAGGGGATAACATAGACTCACCCCTCACCACAGACAGGGTAGAGGAGACCAGAGGGGCTAACATAAACTCACCCCCCACCACAGACAGGGTAGAGGAGACCCGAGGGGCTAACATAGACTCACCCTCCACCACAGACAGGGTAGAGTAGACCAGAGGGGCTAACATAGACTCACCCTCCACCACAGACAGGGTAGAGGAGACCAGAGGGGCTAACATAGAAAAACCCCTGACCACAGACAGGGTAGAGGAGACCAGAGGGGCTAACATAGACTCACCCCCCACCACAGACAGGGTAGAGGAGACCCAAGGGGCTAACATAGACTCACCCTCCACCACAGACAGGGTAGAGGAGACCAGAGGGGCTAACATAGACTCACCCCTCACCACAGACAGGGTAGAGGAGACCAGAGGGGCTAACATAGACTCACCCCCCCACCACAGACAGGGTAGAGGAGACCCGAGGGGCTAACATAGACTCACCCCCCCCCCCCACCACAGACAGGGTAGAGGAGACCAAAGGGGCTAACATAGACTCACCCCCCACCACAGACAGGGTAGAGGAGACCAGAGGGGCTGACATAGACTCACTCCTCCACCACAGACAGGGTAGAGGAGACCAGAGGGGCTAACATAGACTCACCCCCCCACCACAGACAGGGTAGAGGAAACCCGAGGGGCTAACATAGACTCACCCCCCCCCCCCACCACAGACAGGGTAGAGAAGACCCGGGGGGCTAACATAGACTCACCCCCCCACCACAGACAGGGTAGAGGAGACCAGAGGGGATAACATAGACTCACCCTCCACCACAGACAGGGTAGAGGAGACCAGAGTGGCTAACTTAGACTCACCCCCCACCACAGACAGAGTAGAGGAGACCAGAGGGGCTAACATAGACTCACCCCCCACCACAGACAGGGTAGAGGAGACCAGAGGGGCTAACATAGACTCACCCCCCCACCACAGACAGGGTAGAGGAGACCCGAGGGGCTAACATAGACTCAACCCCACCACAGACAGGGTAGAGTAGACCAGAGGGGCTAACATAGACTCACCCTCCCACCACAGACCTGGTAGAGGAGACCAGAGGGGCTAACATAGACTCACCCCTCACCACAGACAGGTTAGTGGAGACCAGAGGGTCTAACATACACTCACCCCACACCACAGACAGGGTAGAGGAGACCAGAGGGGCTAACATAGACTCACCCCCCACCACAGACAGGGTAGAGGAGACAAGAGGGGCTAACATAGACTCACCCCCCACCACAGACAGGGTAGAGGAGACCAGAGGGGCTAACATAGACTCACCCCTCACCACAGACAGGGTAGAGGAGACCAGAGGGGCTAACATAGACTCACCCCCCACCACAGACAGGGTAGAGGAGACCAGAGGGGCTAACATAGACTCACCCCCCACCACAGACAGGGTAGAGGAGACCAGAGGGGCTAACATAGACTCACCCCCCACCACAGACAGGGTAGAGGAGACCAGAGGGGCTAACATAGACTCACCCCTCACCACAGATAGGGTAGAGGAGACCAGAGGGGCTAACATAGACTCACCCCCAACCACAGACAGGGTAGAGGAGACCAGAGGGGCTAACATAGACTCACCCTCCACCACAGACAGGGTAGAGGAGACCAGAGGGGCTAACATAGACTCACCCCTCACCACAGACAGGGTAGAGGAGACCAGAGGGGCTAACATAGACTCACCCCCCCACCACAGACAGGGTAGAGGAGACCCGAGGGGCTAACATAGACTCACCCCCCCCACCACAGACAGGGTAGAGGAGACCAGAGGGGCTAACATAGACTCACCCTCCACCACAGACAGGGTAGAGGAGACCGGAGGGGCTAACATAGACTCACTCCTCCACCACAGACAGGGTAGAGGAGACCAGAGGGGCTAACATAGACTCACCCCCCCACCACAGACAGGGTAGAGGAGACCCGAGGGGCTAACATAGACTCACCCCCCCACCACAGACAGGGTAGAGAAGACCAGAGGGGCTAACATAGACTCACCCTCCACCACAGACAGGGTAGAGGAGACCAGAGTGGCTAACATAGACTCACCCTCCACCACAGACAGGGTAGAGGAGACCAGAGGGGCTAACATAGACTCACCCCCCCCTCCATCCATAGACAGGGTAGAGGAGACCAGAGGGGCTAACATAGACCCACCCCCCACCACAGACAGGGTAGAGGAGACCCGAGGAGCTAACATAGACTCAACCTCCACCACAAACAGGGTAGAGGAGACCAGAGGGGCTAACATAGACTCACCCCCCACCACAGACAGTGTAGAGGAGACCAGAGGGGCTAACATAGACTCACCCCCCACCACAGACAGGGTAGAGGAGACCAGAGGGGCTAACATAGACTCACACCCCACCAGAGACAGGTTAGAGGAGACCAGAGGGGCTAACATAGACTCACCCCCACCACAGACAGGGTAGAGGAGACCAGAGGGGCTAACATAGACTCACCCCCCACCACAGACAGGGTAGAGGAGACCAGAGGGGCTAACATAGACTCACCCCCCACCACAGACAGGGTAGAGGAGACCAGAGGGGCTAACATAGACTCACCCCCCCACCACAGACAGGGTAGAGGAGACCAGAGGGGCTAACATAGACTCAAACCCCACCACAGACAGGTTAGAGGAGACCAGAGGGGCTAACATAGACTCACCCCCCACCACAGACAGGGTAGAGGAGACCAGAGGGGCTAACATAGACTCACCCCCCACCACAGACAGGGTAGAGGAGACCAGAGGGGCTAACATAGACTCACCCCCCACCACAGACAGGGTAGAGGAGACCAGAGGGGCTAACATAGACTCACCCTCCCACCACAGACAGGGTAGAGGAGACCAGAGGGGCTAACATAGACTCACCCCTCACCACAGACAGGTTAGAGGAGACCAGAGGGGCTAACATACACTCACACCACACCACAGACAGGGTAGAGGAGACCAGAGGGGCTAACATAGACTCACCCCCCCACCACAGACAGGGTAGAGGAGACCCGAGGGGCTAACATAGACTCACCCCCCCACCACAGACAGGGTAGAGGAGACCAGAGGGGCTAACATAGACTCACCCCCCACCACAGACAGGGTAGAGGAGACCGGAGGGGCTAACATAGACTCACTCCTACACCACAGACAGGGTAGAGGAGACCAGAGGGGCGAACATAGACTCACCCCCCCCCCCCCACCACAGACAGGGTAGAGGAGACCCGAGGGGCTAACATAGACTCACCCCCCCACCACAGACAGGGTAGAGAAGACCCGGGGGGCTAACATAGACTCACCCCCCCACCACAGACAGGGTAGAGGAGACCAGAGGCGCTAACATAGACTCACCCCCCACCACAGACAGTGTAGAGGAGACCAGAGGGGCTAACATAGACTCACACCCCACCAGAGACAGGTTAGAGGAGACCAGAGGGGCTAACATAGACTCACCCCCACCACAGACAGGGTAGAGGAGACCAGAGGGGCTAACATAGACTCACCCCCCACCACAGACAGGGTAGAGGAGACCAGAGGGGCTAACATAGACTCACCCCCCACCACAGACAGGGTAGAGGAGACCAGAGGGGCTAACATAGACTCACCCCCCCACCACAGACAGGGTAGAGGAGACCAGAGGGGCTAACATAGACTCAAACCCCACCACAGACAGGTTAGAGGAGACCAGAGGGGCTAACATAGACTCACCCCCCACCACAGACAGGGTAGAGGAGACCAGAGGGGCTAACATAGACTCACCCCCCACCACAGACAGGGTAGAGGAGACCAGAGGGGCTAACATAGACTCACCCCCCACCACAGACAGGGTAGAGGAGACCAGAGGGGCTAACATAGACTCACCCTCCCACCACAGACAGGGTAGAGGAGACCAGAGGGGCTAACATAGACTCACCCCTCACCACAGACAGGTTAGAGGAGACCAGAGGGGCTAACATACACTCACACCACACCACAGACAGGGTAGAGGAGACCAGAGGGGCTAACATAGACTCACCCCCCCACCACAGACAGGGTAGAGGAGACCCGAGGGGCTAACATAGACTCACCCCCCCACCACAGACAGGGTAGAGGAGACCAGAGGGGCTAACATAGACTCACCCCCCACCACAGACAGGGTAGAGGAGACCGGAGGGGCTAACATAGACTCACTCCTACACCACAGACAGGGTAGAGGAGACCAGAGGGGCGAACATAGACTCACCCCCCCCCCCCACCACAGACAGGGTAGAGGAGACCCGAGGGGCTAACATAGACTCACCCCCCCACCACAGACAGGGTAGAGAAGACCCGGGGGGCTAACATAGACTCACCCCCCCACCACAGACAGGGTAGAGGAGACCAGAGGCGCTAACATAGACTCACCCCCCCCCCCTCCATAGACAGGGTAGAGGAGACCAGAGGGGCTTACATAGACTCACCCCCCACCACAGACAGGTTAGAGGAGACCAGAGGGGCTAACATAGACTCACCCTCCACCACAGACAGGTTAGAGGAGACCAGAGGGGCTAACATAGACTCACCCTCCACCACAGACAGGGTAGAGGAGACCAGAGGGGCTAACATAGACTCACCCCCCACCACAGACAGGGTAGAGGAGACCAGAGGGGCTAACATAGACTCACCCCCCACCACAGACAGGGTAGAGGAGACCAGAGGGGCTAACATAGACTCACACCCCACCAGAGACAGGTTAGAGGAGACCAGAGGGGCTAACATAGACTCACCCCCACCACAGACAGGGTAGAGGAGACCAGAGGGGCTAACATAGACTCACCCCCCACCACAGACAGGGTAGAGGAGACCAGAGGGGCTAACATAGACTCACCCCCCACCACAGACAGGGTAGAGGAGACCAGAGGGGCTAACATAGACTCACCCCCCCACCACAGACAGGGTAGAGGAGACATGAGGGGCTAACATAGACTCAAACCCCACCACAGACAGGTTAGAGGAGACCAGATGGGCTAACATAGACTCACCCCCCACCACAGACAGGGTAGAGGAGACCGTAGGGGCTAACATAGACTCACCCCCCACCACAGACAGGGTAGAGGAGACCAGAGGGGCTAACATAGACTCACCCCCCACCACAGACAGGGTAGAGGAGACCAGAGGGGCTAACATAGACTCACCCTCCCACCACAGACAGGGTAGAGGAGACCAGAGGGGCTAACATAGACTCACCCCTCACCACAGACAGGTTAGAGGAGACCAGAGGGGCTAACATACACTCACACCACACCACAGACAGGGTAGAGGAGACCAGAGGGGCTAACATAGACTCACCCCCCCACCACAGACAGGGTAGAGGAGACCCGAGGGGCTAACATAGACTCACCCCCCCACCACAGACAGGGTAGAGGAGACCAGAGGGGCTAACATAGACTCACCCCCCACCACAGACAGGGTAGAGGAGACCGGAGGGGCTAACATAGACTCACTCCTACACCACAGACAGGGTAGAGGAGACCAGAGGGGCGAACATAGACTCACCCCCCCCCCTCCATAGACAGGGTAGAGGAGACCAGAGGGGCTTACATAGACTCACCCCCCACCACAGACAGGTTAGAGGAGACCAGAGGGGCTAACATAGACTCACCCTCCACCACAGACAGGTTAGAGGAGACCAGAGGGGCTAACATAGACTCACCCTCCACCACAGACAGGGTAGAGGAGACCAGAGGGGCTAACATAGACTCACCCCCCACCACAGACAGGGTAGAGGAGACCAGAGGGGCTAACATAGACTCACCCCCCACCACAGACAGGGTAGAGGAGACCAGAGGGGCTAACATAGACTCACACCCCACCACAGACAGGGTAGAGGAGACCAGAGAGGCTAACATAGACTCACCCCCCACCACAGACAGGGTAGAGGAGACCAGAGGGGCTAACATAGACTCACACCCCACCACAGACAGGTTAGAGGAGACCAGAGGGGCTAACATAGACTCACCCTCCCACCACAGACAGGGTAGAGGAGACCAGAGGGGCTAACATATACTCACCCCCCACCACAGACAGGGTAGAGGAGACCAGAGGGGCTAACATAGACTCACCCCTCACCACAGACAGGGTAGAGGAGACCAGAGGGGCTAACATAGACTCACCCCCCACCACAGACAGGGTAGAGGAGACCCGAGGGGCTAACATAGACTCACCCTCCACCACAGACAGGGTAGAGGAGACCAGAGGGGCTAACATAGACTCACCCCTCACCAGAGACAGGGTAGAGGAGACGAGAGGGGCTAACATAGACTCACCCCCCCACCACAGACAGGGTAGAGGAGACCCGAGGGGCTAACATAGACTCACCCCCCCACCACAGACACGGTAGAGGAGACCAGAGGGGCTAACATAGACTCACTCCTCCACCACAGACAGGGTAGAGGAGACCAGAGGGGCTAACATAAACTCACCCCCCCACCACAGACAGGGTAGAGGAGACCCGAGGGGCTAACATAGACTCACCCCCCCACCACAGACAGGGTAGAGAAGACCCGGGGGGCTAACATAGACTCACCCCCCCACCACAGACAGGGTAGAGGAGACCAGAGGGGCTAACATAGACTCACCCTCCACCACAGACAGGGTAGAGGAGACCAGAGTGGCTAACATAGACTCACCCTCCACCACAGACAGGGTAGAGGAGACCAGAGGGGCTAACATAGATTCACCCCTCACCACAGACAGGGTAGAGGAGACCCGAGGGGCTAACATAGACTCACCCTCCACCACAGACAGGGTAGAGGAGACCAGAGGGGCTAACATAGACTCACCCCCCACCACAGACAGGGTAGAGGAGACCAGAGGGGCTAACATAGATTCACACCCCACCACAGACAGGGTAGAGGAGACCAGAGAGGCTAACATAGACTCACCCCCCACCACAGACAGGGTAGAGGAGACCAGAGGGGCTAACATAGACTCACCCCCCACCACAGACAGGGTAGAGGAGACCAGAGGGGCTAACATAGACTCACCCTCCCACCACAGACAGGGTAGAGGAGACCGGAGGGGCTAACATAGACTCACCCCTCACCACAGACAGGTTAGAGGAGACCAGAGGGGCTAACATACACTCACCCCACACCACAGACAGGGTAGAGGAGACCAGAGGGGCTAACATAGTCTCACCCCCCACCACAGACAGGGTAGAGGAGACCAGAGGGGCTAACATAGACTCACACCCCACCACAGACAGGGTAGAGGAGACCAGAGGGGCTAACATAGACTCACCCCCCACCACAGACAGGGTAGAGGAGACCCGAGGGGCTAACATAGACTCACCCTCCACCACAGACAGGGTAGAGGAGACCAGAGGGGCTAACATAGACTCACCCCTCACTAGAGACAGGGTAGAGGAGACCAGAGGGGCTAACATAGACTCACCCCCCCACCACAGACAGGGTAGAGGGGACCCGAGGGGCTAACATAGACTCACCCCCCCACCACACACAGGGTAGAGGAGACCAGAGGGGCTAACATAGACTCACCCCCCACCACAGACAGGGTAGAGGAGACCAGAGGGGCTAACATAGACTCACTCCTCCACCACAGACAGGGTAGAGGAGACCAGAGGGGCTAACATAGACTCACCCCCCCACCACAGACAGGGTAGAGAAAACCCGAGGGGCTAACATAGACTCACCCCCCCACCACAGACACGGTAGAGGAGACCAGAGGGGCTAACATAGACTCACCCTCCACCACAGACAGGGTAGAGGAGACCAGAGGGGCTAACATAGACTCACCCCCCCCCCCCTCCATAGACAGGGTAGAGGAGACCAGAGGGGCTAACATAGACTCACCCCCCCCCCCCCCCCCACCACAGACAGGGTAGAGGAGACCAGAGAGGCTAACATAGACTCACCCTCCACCACAGACAGGGTAGAGGAGACCAGAGGGGCTAACATAGACTCACCCCCCACCACAGACAGGGTAGAGGAGACCAGAGGGGCTAACATAGACTCACCCCCCACCACAGACAGGGTAGAGGAGACCAGAGGGGCTAACATAGATTCACACCCCACCACAGACAGGGTAGAGGAGACCAGAGAGGCTAACATAGACTCACCCCCCACCACAGACAGGGTAGAGGAGACCAGAGGGGCTAACATAGACTCACCCCCCACCACAGACAGGGTAGAGGAGACCAGAGGGGCTAACATAGACTCACCCCCCCACCACAGACAGGGTAGAGGAGACCAGAGAGGCTAACATAGACTCACCCCCCACCACAGACAGGGTAGAGGAGACCAGAGGGGCTAACATAGACTCACCCCCCACCACAGACAGGGTAGAGGAGACCAGAGGGGCTAACATAGACTCACCCTCCCACCACAGACAGGGTAGAGGAGACCGGAGGGGCTAACATAGACTCACCCCTCACCACAGACAGGGTAGAGGAGACCAGAGGGGCTAACATAGACTCACCTCCCCCCCCTCCATAGACAGGGTAGAGGAGACCAGAGGGGCTAACATACACTCACCCCCCCACCACAGACAGGGTAGAGGGGACCCGAGGGGCTAACTTAGACTCACCCCCCCACCACAGACAGGGTAGAGGAGACCAGAGGGGCTAACATAGACTCACCCCTCACCACAGACAGGGTAGAGGAGACCAGAGGGGCTAACATAGACTCACCCCCCACCACAGACAGGGTAGAGGAGACCCGAGGGGCTAACATAGACTCACCCTCCACCACAGACAGGGTAGAGGAGACCAGAGGGGCTAACATAGACTCACCCCTCACCAGAGACAGGGTAGAGGAGACCAGAGGGGCTAACATAGACTCACCCCCCCACCACAGACAGGGTAGAGGGGACCCGAGGGGCTAACATAGACTCACCCCCCCACCACACACAGGGTAGAGGAGACCAGAGGGGCTAACATAGACTCACCCCCCACCACAGACAGGGTAGAGGAGACCAGAGGGGCTAACATAGACTCACTCCTCCACCACAGACAGGGTAGAGGAGACCAGAGGGGCTAACATAGACTCACCCCCCCACCACAGACAGGGTAGAGAAAACCCGAGGGGCTAACATAGACTCACCCCCCCACCACAGACAGGGTAGAGAAGACCCGGGGGGCTAACATAGACTCACCCCCCCACCACAGACAGGGTAGAGGAGACCAGAGGGGCTAACATAGACTCACCCTCTACCACAGACAGGGTAGAGGAGACCAGAGTGGCTAACATAGACTCACCCTCCACCACAGACAGGGTAGAGGAGACCAGAGGGGCTAACATAGACTCACCCCCCCCCCCCCCCCTCCATAGACAGGGTAGAGGAGACCAGAGGGGCTAACATAGACTCACCCCCCACCACAGACAGGGTAGAGGAGACCAGAGGGGCTAACATAGACTCACCCCCCACCACAGACAGGGTAGAGGAGACCAGAGGGGCTAATATAGATTCACCCCTCACCACAGACAGGGTAGAGGAGACCAGAGGGGCTAACATAGACTCACCCCCCACCACAGACAGGGTAGAGGAGACCAGCGGGGCTAACATAGACTCACCCCCCACCACAGACAGGGTAGAGGAGACCAGAGGGGCTAACATAGACTCACCCCTCACCACAGACAGGGTAGAGGAGACCAGAGGGGCTAACATAGACTCACCCCCCACCACAGACAGGGTAGAGGAGACCCGAGGGGCTAACATAGACTCACCCTCCACCACAGACAGGGTAGAGGAGACCAGAGGGGCTAACATAGACTCACCCCTCACCAGTGACAGGGTAGAGGAGACGAGAGGGGCTAACATAGACTCACCCCCCCCCCACAGACAGGGTAGAGGAGACCCGAGGGGCTAACATAGACTCACCCCCCCACCACAGACACGGTAGAGGAGACCAGAGGGGCTAACATAGACTCACTCCTCCACCACAGACAGGGTAGAGGAGACCAGAGGGGCTAACATAGACTCACCCCCCCACCACAGACAGGGTAGAGGAGACCCGAGGGGCTAACATAGACTCACCCCCCCACCACAGACAGGGTAGAGAAGACCCGGGGGGCTAACATAGACTCACCCCCCCACCACAGACACGGTAGAGGAGACCAGAGGGGCTAACATAGACTCACCCTCCACCACAGACAGGGTAGAGGAGACCAGAGGGGCTAACATAGACTCACCCCCCCCCCCCCCCCCTCCATAGACAGGGTAGAGGAGACCAGAGGGGCTAACATACACTCACCCCACACCACAGACAGGGTAGAGGAGACCAGAGGGGCTAACATAGTCTCACCCCCCACCACAGACAGGGTAGAGGAGACCAGAGGGGCTAACATAGACTCACACCCCACCACAGACAGGGTAGAGGAGACCAGAGAGGCTAACATAGACTCACCCCCCACCACAGACAGGGTAGAGGAGACCAGAGGGGCTAACATAGACTCACCCCCCCCCCCCCTCCATAGACAGGGTAGAGGAGACCAGAGGGGCTAACATAGACTCACCCCACACCACAGACAGGGTAGAGGAGACCAGAGGGGCTAACATAGTCTCACCCCCCACCACAGACAGGGTAGAGGAGACCAGAGG
>NC_138307.1:68189118-68469118 GCF_965601325.2 Salmo salar | reverse complement strand
TGTTTGCAAAAAGGGCTCGGTCAAACACATGCTGGTTCATTTAATAGAAAAATGTACCAAGAGCAAAGCGGAGCTTGTTGCACTGGGAGTGGAAGAAGTGAAGACAAGCCCTGAGATCTGTTGCTGGCTGTAGGAAGGATCAGATCTGTTGCTGGCTGTAGGAAGGATCAGATCTGTTGCTGGCTGTAGGAAGGATCAGATTTGTTGCTGGCTGTAGGAAGGATCAGATCTGTTGCTGGCTGTAGGAAGGATCAGCTCTGTTGCTGGCTGTAGGAGGGATCAGAACTGTTGCTGGCTGTAGGAAGGACCAGAGCTGTTGCTGGCAGTAGGAAGGATCAGATTTGTTGCTGGCTGTAGGAAGGATCAGATCTGTTGCTGGCTGTAGGAAGGATCAGACCTGTTGCTGGCTGTAGGAAGGATCAGCTCTGTTGCTGGCTGTAGGATGGGATCAGATCTGTTGCTGGCTGTAGGAAGGATCAGATCTGTTTCTGGCTGTAGGAAGGATTAGATCTGTTGCTGGCTGTAGGAGGGATCAGATCTGTTGCTGGCTGTAGGAAGGATCAGATCTGTTGCTGGCTGTCTGTCTGTCAGGAGTTTGTGTGGAGACAGTAGCCTCCCTGTCTCTCTCTGTTCTCTCTCTTTCCTCCTTCCTGACCCTCCCCCCTCCCCCATCTCTCCTCCCCCCTCTCCTCTTCCCTCCCCCTCTCTCCTCCGCCCTCCCCTCTCTCCTCCCCCCTCCCTCCTCTTTCCCACCCTCCCCACTCTCCACCCCCTCCCTCCCTCTCTCCTCCCCCCTCCCCCCTTCTCCTCCACTCTTCCCCCCTCTCCTCCCCCCTTCCCCCCTGTCTCCTTGCCCACGCTGAGTGTTGTTCTACAGCTATAATAACCACCTGGTGATACTGCAGTAGACAGGGTACAGACGCAACAAGACACAAGCACAGCCAGATCACCCCACAACATCACCCCCTCTAATGACTCTGGAGAGCAGTCGTCTTCCCTGTCTCTTTACCCCCTCTCTAAAAGGGCTGACACCTTATATTTATAGACTCTTTCCCAACTTTACATGCCTTAATTCGTCTCCAATTCGTTCATTTATTATCAGACAAACTGACTATCTGAATCCCTGCTTTTTATCTGGGCGGCTTGCACTCATCTGGGGAAGACAGATTCGCTCTATCTATCTCTTGCTGCGAGCGGAGTGATTTGAACTCATGTCATGTCAAGGACTTTACGGTTTTTACTTTTTAATTACCGTTTATATTTTTAGTTTTTCACTCACTCAACTTTTTTTCATTCAACTTTTTCACTCCAGATGTTTTATCTGGACATGGTTCTACAGGACCTCCAACAGCCTAAGCTAAGTAGTAACATTAACATGATGCCTTCTAATTGCAGTCGCTGTACTCATAATATACAGGAGAACAATCGCCTTACGGCGAGGATAACTGTGCTACAAGCCCAGCTTCAGACGCAATCATTAGGCAAGGGTAATTTCAGTGTTGGAAAGGATGAAACAGCGTCTGTGCCACCAGTAAGTACAGATAGTAACGTTAGTATAAATCCCCTCGCACGGTCCCCGCAGCCGGACAACTTTCTCATGGCTTCTGGAGGGAAATGCTGTAGGAATGCTCAACCGGTGTCGCTCATTCAGCCGACAGAAACTTTCAACCGGTTCTCCCTATTAAAGAGGCCGAGCCTTCTCTGGTCTCTACTCCTCCCGTTACGGGGTCTGAGACGCCGAAGTTTCCCACCATTAGCTCTGACAAATTGAAAACCCTAGTCATTGGCGACTCCATTACCCGCAGTATTAGACTTAAAACGAAACATCCAGCGATCATACACTGTTTACCAGGGGACAGGGCTACCGACGTTAAGGCTAATCTGAAGATGGTGCTGGCTAAGGCTAAAACTGGCGAGTGTAGACAGTATTGAGATATTGCTATCCACGTCGGCACCAACGATGTTAGGATGAAACAGTCAGAGGTCACCAAGCGCAACATAGCTTCAGCGTGTAAATCAGCTAGAAAGATGTGTCAGCATCGAGTAATTGTCTCTGGCCTCCTCCCAGGACCAAGCCTGGCCTGTTGAGGAGTGACAGACTCCATCCTAGCTGGAGGGGTGCTCTCATCTTATCTACGAACATAGACAGGGCTCTAACTCCCCTAACTCCACAATGAAATAGAGTGCAGGCCAGGCAGCAGGCTGTTAGCCAACCTGCCAGCTTAGTGGAGTCTGCCACTAGCACAGTCAGTGTAGTCAGCTCAGCTATCCCCATTGAGACCCTGTCTGTGCCTCAACCTAGGTTGGGCAAAACTAAACATGGCGTTGTTCGCTTTAGCAATCTCACTAGAATAAAGGCCTCCTCCATTCCTGCCATTATTGAAAGAGATCGTGATACCTCACATCTCAAAATGGGGCTACTTAATGTTAGATCCCTCACTTCAAAGGCAGTTATAGTCAATTAACTAATCACTGATCACAATCTTGATGTGATTGGCCTGACTGAAACATGGCTTAAGCCTGATGAATTTACTGTGTTAAATGAGGCCTCACCTCCTGGTTACACTAGTGACCATATCCCCCACCCATCCCGCAAAGGCGGAGGTGTTGCTAACATCTACGATAGCAAATTTCAATTTACAAAAACCAAAACGACGTGTTCGTCTTTTGAGCTTCTAGTTATGAAATCTATGCAGCCTACTCAATCACTTTTTATAGCTACTGTTTACAGGCCTCCTGGGCCATATACAGCGTTCCTCACTGAGTTCCCTGAATTCCTATCGGACCTTGTAGTCATAGCAGGTAATATTCACATTTTTGGTGACTTTAATATTCACATGGAAAAGTCCACAGACCCACTCCAAAAGGCTTTCGGAGCCATCATCGACTCAGTGGGTTTTGTCCAACATGTCTCTGGACCTACTCACTGCCACAGTCATAGTCTGGACCTAGTTTTGTCCCATGGAATAAATGTTATGGATCTTAATGTTTTTCCTCATAATCCTGGACTATCGGACCACAATTTTATTACATTTGCAATCTCAACAAATAATCTGCTCAGACCCCAACCAAGGAGCATCAAAAGTCGTGCTATAAATTCTCAGACAACCCAAAGATTCCTTGATGCCCTTCCAAACTCCCTCTGCCTACCCAAGGACGTCAGAGGACAAAAAATCAGTTAACCACCTAACTGAGGAACTCAATTTAACCTTGCGCAATACCCTAGATGCAGTTGCACCCCTAAAAACTAAAAACATTTGTCATAAGAAACTAGCTCCCTGGTATACAGAAAATACACAAGCTCTGAAGCAAGCTTCCAGAAAATTGGACCGGAAATGGTGCCACACCAAACTGGAAGTTTTCTGACTAGCTTGGAAAGACAGTACCGTGCAGTATCGAAGAGCCCTCACTGCTGCTCGATCATCCTATTTTTCCAACTTAATTGAGGAAAATAAGAACAATCCGAAATTTATTTTTGATACTGTCGCAAGCTAACTAAAAAGCAGCATTCCCCAAGAGAGGATGGCTTTCACTTCAGCAGTAATAAATTCATGAACTTCTTTGAGGAAAAGATCATGATCATTAGAAAGCAAATTACGGACTCCTCTTTAAATCTGCGTATTCCTCCAAAGCTCCGTTGTCCTGAGTGTGCACAACTCTGCCAGGACCTAGGATCAAGGGAGACACTCAAGTGTTTTAGAACTATATCTCTTGACACAGTGATGAAAATAATCATGGCCTCTAAAACTTCAAGCTGCATACTGGACCCTATTCCAACTAAACTACTGAAAGAGCTCCTTCCTGTGCTTGGCCCTCCTATGTTGAACATAATAAACGGCTCTCTATCTACCGGATGGGTACCAAACTCATTAAAAGTGGCAGTAATAAAGCCTTCTTTTGAAAAAGCCAAACCTTGACCCAGAAAATATTTTAAAAACTATCGGCCTATATCGAATCTTCCATTCCTCTCAAAATGTTTTGAAAAAGCTGTTGCGCAGCAACTCACTGCCTTCCTGAAGACAAACAATGTATACGAAACGCTTCAGTCTGGTTTTAGACTTCATCATAGCACTGAGACTGCACTTGTGAAGGTGGTAAATGACCATTTAATGGCGTCAGACCGAGGCTCTGCATCTGTCCTCGTGCTCCTAGACCTTAGTGCTGCTTTTGATACCATCGATCACCACATTCTTTTGGAGAGATTGGAAACCCAAATTGGTCTACTCGGACAAGTTCTGGCCTGGTTTAGATCTTATCTGTCGGAAAGATATCAGTTTGTCTCTGTGAATGGTTTGTCCTCTGACAAATCAACTGTAAATTTCGGTGTTCCTCAAGGTTCCGTTTTAGGACCACTATTGTTTTCACTATATATTTTACCTCTTGGGGATGTAATTCGAAAACATAATGTTACATTTCACTGCTATGCGGATGACACACAGCTGTACATTTCAATGAAACATGGTGAAGCCCCAAAATTGCCCTCGCTAGAAGCCTGTGTTTCAGACATAAGGAAGTGGATGGCTGCAAACTTTCTACTTTTAAACTCGGACAAAACAGAGATTCTTGTTCTAGGTCCCAAGAAACAAAGAGATCTTCTGTTGAATCTGACAATTCATCTTGATGGTTGTACAGTCGTCTCAAATAAAACTGTGAAAGACCTCGGCGTTACTCTGGACCCTGATCTCTCTTTTGACAAACATATCAAGACTGTTTCAAGGACAGCTTTTTTCCATCTACGTAACATTGCAAAAATCAGAAATGTTCTGTCCAAAAATGATGCAAAAAAACTTTGCGATGCTTTTGTCACTTCTAGGTTAAACTACTGCAATGCTCTACTTTCCAGCTACCCGGATAAAGCACTAAATAAACTTCAGTTAGTGCTAAATACGGCTGCTAGAATCCTGACTAGAACCAAAGAATTTGATCATATTACTCCAGTCCTAGCCTCCCTACACTGGCTTCCTGTTAAGGCAAGGGCTAATTTCAAGGTTTTACTGCTAGCCTACAAAGCATTACATGGGCTTGCTCCTACCTATCTTTCCGATTTGGTCCTGCCGTACATACCTACATGTACGCTATGGTCACAAGACGCAGGCCTCCTAATTGTCCCTAGAATTTCTAAGCAAACAGCTGGAGGCAGGGCTTTCTCCTATAGCGCTTCATTTTTATGGAATGGTCTGCCTACCCATGTGAGAGACACAGATTCGGTCTCAACCTTTAAGTCTTTATTGAAGACTCATCTCTTCAGTAGGTCCCATGATTGAGTGTAGTCTGGCTCAGGAGTGTGAAAGTGAACGGAAAGGCACTGGAGCAACGAACCGCCCTTGCTGTCTCTGCCTGGCCAGTTCCCCTCTCTCCACTGGGATTCTCTGCCTCTAACCCTATTACAGGGGCCGAGCCACTGGCTTACTGGTGCTCTTCCATGCCGTCCCTAGGAAGGGTGCGTCACTTGAGTGGGTTGCGTCACTGACCAGGTCTTCCTGTCTGGGTTGGCGCCCCCCCTTGGGTTGTGCCGTGGCGGAGATTTTTGTGGGCTATACTCAGCCTTGTCTCAGGATAGTAAGTTGGTGGTTGAAGATATCCCTCTAGTCGTGTGGGGGCTGTGCTTTGGCAAAGTAGGTGGGGTTATATCCTGCCTGTTTGGCCCTGTCTGGGGGTATCATCGGATGGGGCCACAGTGTCTCCTGACCCCTCCTGTCCCACCCTCCGGTATTTATGCTGCAGTAGTTTCTTTCTTTCTTTCTTTCTTTCTTTCTTTCTTTCTTTCTTTCTTTCTTTCTTTCTTTCTTTCTTTCTTTCTTTCTTTCTTTCTTTCTTTCTTTCTTTCTTTCTCTCTCTCTCTCTCTCGGAGGACCTGAGCCCTAGGACCATGCCTCAGGACTACCTGGCATGATGACTCCTTGCTGTCCCCAGTCCACCTGGCCGTGCTGCTGCTCCAGTTTCAACTGTTCTGCCTGCGGCTATGGAACCCTGACCTGTTCACCGGACGTGCTACCTGTCCCAGACCTGCTGTTTTCAACTCTCTAGAGACAGCAGGAGTGGTAGAGATACTCTCAATGATCGGGTCTGAAATGCCAACTGAAATGTATTCCTGAGGTGCTGACCTGTTGCACCCTCGACAACCACTGTGATTATTATTATTTGACCATGCTGGTCATTTATGAACATTTGAACATCTTGGCCATGTTCTGTTATAATCTCCACCCAGCACAGCCAGAAGAGGACTGGCCACCCCTCATAGCCTGATTCCTCTCTAGGTTTCTTCCTAGGTTTTGGCCTTTCTAGGGAGTTTTTCCTAGCCACCGTGCTTCTACACCTGCATTGCTTGCTGTTTGGGGTTTTAGGCTGGGTTTCTGTACAGTACTTTCAGATATCAGCTGATGTAAGAAGGGCTATATAAATACATTTGATTTGATTTGATTTGATTTATGGTTTTATTAAGGTAAACGTGCTGTAAACAAAGCCAGGGTAATAGGTTACGTGCGTAGGAACGTCGATTTTGAGCAATGCGTTAACTACTGATATGTTGTTGACATGTCCTTGTAAGATGGAACATTGAATAATAGGTGTTTGAGAGGTCAAGTGTCATTCCTAGCCAGTGTCAACCAGTGTTAACCAAGACCTATTCACCTGATAACGTGTTTGGATAAGAAGCATTTCCACAGACATACACACATGCATACTCACACACACATGCACACACGCACGCACGCACGCACGCACGCACGCACGCACCCCACCCCACCCCCATCGTATTTACAGAGACGATACCTCCGCTTCGTTCACATTACAGCAATGTGAATTGAAATGTGTGAATTGAAAAAGAGGCAATGAGAGCGGTGTCTAATGTTCCTCAGTGTTAGGACGGCAGTCTGTTTATCTTCAGAGACCCAGTGTTATGACAGGGGACAGGCCGTCTCCCTAATCCCTGACTCATTCTCTATACACTGTACTCGCACTACCAGTGTGTCTGTGGAGGAAGGGGGGAGGAGTGTGTGTGTGTGTGTGTGAGAGAGAGAGAGAGAGAGAGAGAGAGCCTGCATGCGTGCACTTGCGTGTGACGGGGGCTCAGACTCAGAGAGCATTTCTGTTGATTGCAAAATCCACCTCCTGAAAAGAGAGGATGAGTATTCTGAGGTGGAACGCGATTCCTTTTGCCCACGGCGGGACTTGCCTTACTAGCTCTCTCCCAGCCCTTCAAAACATCCTACAGGACAACACGTCATACCACCAAGTAATTCACCATCCTTTACCCATAGGGATAGGTTAGGGTTTAAATTTACCCTGGTCATTTATAGAGAAATAACATTATTTTTGAAATACGAGTGATTAACAAAGTAACAGTTGTGAAATATCAAAATGTTATTTTGAATTCAGATGCAGCAGCATCAAAAGGATAAATACATCAATCTTATCTGACGTATAAACCGGTAATGTGTTTTACAATGAAGTCAGAAGCACAGGGCGACCGATATTATGTTCAATTATATGTGGCTTGATGACCGCTGTTGACTGCTCAGGGAGTACTATCTATTGATTGTTATCAGTTTGACAAACTGTTTGACAAACTGATGGACAGATATCCCTCTAGTCGTACATGGACCTGGTAATGCAATATACTGTTAATGTATCATGACAAATGGATTTAAAGAAGTTAACAGAATAGAATTGTCTTTTCTGGCCTCTCTGGGCTCTGGTAGAAGTGGTTTCAGTGGAAATGTATAAATAAAATCCATTTGGGGCGGCAGGTAGCCTAGTGGTTAGAGCATTGGGCCAGTGACGAAAAGGTTGCTAGATTGAATCCCTGAGCTGACAAGGTAAAAATCTGTCGTTCTGCCCCTGAACAAGGCAGTTAACCCACGGTTCCTAGGCCGTCGTTGCCTAGTTAAATAAAGGTTAAATAAAAAAGTAAAATGTGTCTCTATTTAAGACAAGATGTCTTTTTGGGGGGGAATATTTATTACGAGGGATTTAACTAGCCAAAAGAAACAACTTTGATAAAGTATACAATGATCAATTCACTTATTTATATGGGTGTTTCCCCAAGTGAAGGAGCTCATTAAAGATGGGTACTTATAACCCCTAAAACACATTCATAACACATTCATAACCATTCATACTTAATGCATTTATATTCAGGAAATGAACATTACCTTAAGGGGATACACCTGTTACCTTGTGTCACGACTTATGAACGTGTTGTGTATGAGTTCAGGATGTGGCACTACTTCTGAACGTGTTGTGTATGAGTTCAGGATGTGGTACTACTTCTGAACGTGTTATGTATGAGTTCAGGATGTGGCACTACTTCTGAACATGTTGTGTATGAGTTCAGGATGTGGTACTACTTCTGAACGTGTTATGTATGAGTTCAGGATGTGGCACTACTTCTGAACGTGTTGTGTATGAGTTCAGGATGTCGTACTACTTCTGAACGTGTTGTGTATGAGTTCAGGATGTGGCACTACTTCTGAACGTGTTGTGTATGAGTTCAGGATGTGGTACTACTTCTGAACGTGTTGTGTATGAGTTCAGGATGTGGCACTACTTCTGAACGTGTTGTGTATGAGTTCAGGATGTGGCACTACTTCTGAACGTGTTGTGTATGAGTTCAGGATGTGGCACTACTTCTGAACGTGTTGTGTATGAGTTCAGGATGTGGTACTACTTCTGAACGTGTTGTGTATGAGTTCAGAATGTGGACTGAAGCTCTCAGGTTCCCATCACATTAAGTGTTACCGTTAATGGGATACTACAGATTCTGACAGTTGATGTTTTGTTTTGTCAGATGTATATGTCTCTGCTTGCAGTGTGCAGGAAGTTAGATGTCTCGCAGTATCACTTTAAGGATAGACTAAGTACACCTTCTGAAAGACTACCAACGCCCGGAGGCAGATGTTTTACCAACAAGTTCACCTTACCCTTCAACGAGGCTGTTGCTAGGATGAACGCGACCCCCTTTATGGGGTTTCAGGTGTCTCTGAACGGTGCTTACACACCTGCCCTATGTCTGGAAGCCCTTGTCAACACCACACACACACACAGTAAACAAATGGTCTGGTGACAGACACACATGCACGCATATGTGCAAACACACACACGCACACACACACACACACACACAAACACACACACACACACACACACACACACACACACACACACACACACACACACACACACACACACACACACACACACACACACACACACACACACACACACACACACACACAAACAAATGCGCGCACGCACCAATACCCACACCCAACCACCCACACACACACTCATTTTGCGCTGAAGGCCCAAGGCCAGAGGATGTGTGTGTGTACGTGTGTGCGTGCATGTGTGGGTGCGTATTGACAAATCATATGCTTATAATTGACACCACCCCCACAGTTTTGATAACAGCAGATGCCCCAGACCTCTGTAGCACTGTTGGTTTACCGTAGATTGGCAACAACAAACTCCAGAATAATAAGTGTTACTCACACTCACTCACTCTCACACACACTCTCACACACACTCTCACACACACTCACTCTCACACACACTCTCACACACACTCTCACTCTCACACACACTCTCACACACACTCTCACACACTCACTCTCACACACACTCTCACACACACTCTCACACACACTCTCACACACTCACTCTCACACACACTCTCACACACTCACTCACTCTCACACACACTCTCACTCTCACACACACTCTCACACACACTCTCACTCACACTCTCACTCTCACACACACTCTCACACACTCTCTCACACACACTCTCACACACTCACTCACTCTCACACACACTCTCACTCTCGCTCTCACACACACTCTCACTCTCACACACACTCTCACACACACTCTCACTCTCACACACACTCTCACTCTCACACACACTCTCACTCTCACACACACACACTCTCACACACACTCTCACACATACTCTCACTCTCACACACACTCTCACACTCACTCTCACACACTACACACTACACACACACTCACTCTCACACACACTCTCACACACACTCTCACTCTCACACTCACACTCACACTCACACACACACACAAGCAAGTCATATTATCCTAATCTGTGTCACAAAAAACAACAAACATTTTGTAGAGAAAATGATTTGATGCATTGCCTTTCATGTTAATGGATGACCAACGGAAACAGCGAGAGAGAACAACAACTGCTATCGTAAAGATGATCTCTTCGCTCAATGTTCTCTCTCTGTGGCTGCGTCAACGCAGTAGGCTCCCAGCACATTAAATGAGCTCCACAATAATTAAAGCTGCATGGCAAACAGTCCTCCTTTCCTTTATTCAGTGATATGACGTTTGGTAATCATTGTAGGATAATGGCTACATTTAGACATTTGAGACGTGCATGTCACCCTGTCTACATCCCTGTCTACATTTCTACACAATCAGAGTAAGAGAAAGAAAAGAGCCTGTTGGGTCGTTGTCATTCCCTGTTGCTTTTCTTATTTCTTCATTATTCCTCACAGTCTGCTTCTTGTCGCGTTACGTAACGTCCCCCTATCACTCGATTGGCCCGCGGGGCGTCAGCGTGAAGTTATGGGAAAACAAAAGGGTGAGGACACAGGTTGAGCCAATTAAACGATGCAAAAGGTAGGTCATTTCTTCACAACGCTTTTTTCCTAATGAGCCCCAGTGATAAGTCATGTTTTAATTTGATGCATTCTCTCTCTTCTTCTCTCTGTTATGCCAGCCAAGGGATATGCCTTTCGGTATTGTTCTTGCCCGGGAGGGAAAATGTCACAGCAGTGGCGCTGGTGCTGGCGCTGCTTTGGAGCGGATCTGACACTCCGGTAATTACTTCGCCGTAGCGCCGTCGCCGGGAATGAGGGCATTTCTCTGCAACGACAATAACATCTGTCAGAGAGCCAAGCAGTTCAGCTTCAAGTCCCTGTCCTCATTCTGTCTCAGACTAGGTCTGAAAATACACCCTCTTCTTCCCTGTGCAGTGCACTACTTGTGTCTCTGGTCAAAGGGAGTGCACTGTGTAGGGAATAGGGGGTCATTTCAGATGCAGCCTCTCACTCTCTTTTAGAAGACTTCCCTACACATATCCTCATGCTTTACATGCCAGAGTCCCCCAAAGAGGAGCTACGGATGCACAGAGTAGGCAACCTGAGCTACAGGGAAAATAGGTTAGAAACATCAATACTTCTATGGGCTTTTCTTTCCTTATCATGTACAGAGCTAGAGGAGCAAGTAGACATGGCACATGGGGTGTGTGTGTGTGTCTATCATAGTAGTGTGTCCTTGTGTGCGCGTGTGCATGAACCCACAGTACAGTAAAGTCAATGACTTTGGTGTGTGCGTGTGTAAATGCCTGCCTGCCTGCCTGTGTGTGCCTCTCCTCAGCAGCAGAGGGAGGTCAAAGGCCAGCAGCAGAGGGAGGTCAAAGGCCACTAACAGAGTGGTTGGAACAAAACAGAAGCAGTGGGTGGTCCGGGGGAAGATGGCTGACCCACCTCTGGTGGTCCAACATCAAGAGGACTGGAGGACAAAGACAATAATACATGGAGCAGCTCCCTGGACTCTGTCTACTCTGGCTGCACAGGAAATGGAGCAAGACTGCAGAGTGGAGGACACAAATGGACATTCAAAAGTGAGCGACTTTGACAGCATGGGGGCGGTCGTGGTGGTGTGGCAGCAACACAGCCACCGTAGTGTGTCTGTGGGAAGGGGATAGAACTGCATGTAATGACAGATACCCTGTGGGGCTCTATATCCTCCTGCTGTTGTATGGAATCAGGTAGCTTCACTTCATAGAATGGGGGAGGGAGGGAAATGGGGGTAAATGTAGCCTGTACATTACTGGTACTATTACATATGATTCAGACACTGTGGCTGATTACCTCATAATAGGAATGCCTTATCACTTGTATTATCAGTGTTATGTTATACTGCACTATGTTATAGCAAGAGATCAAATGCATTTTCTGTGTTTTAAAAGTGTACTTTTCCATTGGAAAATATAGGAAATGCTTCTTCACTTGTACAGTTCTTGTACAATCTTCTCAAAGAAGATTCAAAATGTATCTTCATTCTCTCTCACAGATTAACCAATGGGAAGCCAATGAGACACCAATCCAATTAAATTCAATCCAAACCCATCTCCCTACCAGCACACAGTCCTGTAGTTACAGTACTCAGATGATGAGAATAATGTCTTCCTCTCATTTGCATTTGGTAATGAGTGCATGGTGATTAAAAAGTGAAATGAAGGCTAACTGCCTTGTTGCCAGATAGATAAACATGAACGGTGTAGAGAGTCGATGGAACAAACTACAAACTACAAACGTCTGAGCTGTCGGTCCAAACTACAAATGTCTGAGCTGTCTGTCCAAACTACAAACGTCTGAGCTGTCGGTCCAAACTAGAAACGTCTGAGCTGTCGGTCCAAACAACAAATGTCTGAGCTGTCGGTCCAAACTACAAATGTCTGAGCTGTCGGTCCAAACTACAAATGTCTGAGCTGTAGGTCCAAACTACAAATGTCTGAGCTGTAGGTCCAAACTACAAATGTCTGAGCTGTAGGTCCAAACTACAAATGTCTGAGCTGTAGGTCCAAACTACAAATGTCTGAGCTGTAGGTCCAAACTACAAATGTCTGAGCTGTAGGTCCAAACTACAAATGTCTGAGCTGTAGGTCCAAACTACAAATGTCTGAGCTGTCGGTCCAAACTGAGCTGCGGATCTCTGGTTGAAGTTAGCCCCTAGTGGCGTCCGTCCTGAAGGTAGTTCACCCTACGTTCAGGGTTGTAGGCTGTTATTTGTTATTTTGTGGTTCTTGCTCCAAGCTCCACTCCTCGTGCTCCCCGATGCTCGGGATGATGGTGCTTCGCCAGGTAAAGTTGTTATGATGATGAAATGATGTAACAATGTAAATGATTGCTCATAAGGTGACAGTGAGGTGATTGTAATCCTAGCTGTCTCAGTAGTGCTCAAGACACCATATGTATTCAAATCAGATTGTATTGGTCACATATATTTAGCAGATGTTATTGCGGAATGGTTGTGTTCCTAGCTCCAACAGTGCAGTAGTATCTAACAATTCACAACAATAACACAGGCATCTAAAAGTAAAAGAATGGAATTAAGAAATATATCAATATTATGATGAGCAATGTCGGAGTGGCATTGACTAAAATACAGCAGAACAAAATACAGTATTTACATATGAAATGAGTAAAGCAGGTAAATATTATAGTGTTCCATTATTAAAGTGACCAGTAATTCCATGTCTATGTATATTGGGCAGCAGCCTCTAAGGTGCAGAGTTGAGTAACCGGGTGGTAGCCATCTAGTGATGGCTGTTTAACAGTCTGATGGCCTTGAGATAGAAGCTGTTTTTCAGTCTCTCGGTCCCAGCTTTGATGCAGCTGTACTGACCTCGCCTTCTGGATGGTAACGGGGTGAACAGGCCGTGGCTCGGGTGGTTGATGTCCTCGATGATCTTCTTGGCCTTCCTGTGACATCGGGTGCTGTAGGTGTCCTGGAGGGCAGGCAGTGTGCCCCCAGTGATGCGTTGGGCAGACTGCAACACCTCTTGGAGAGCCCTGCGGTTGCCGGCGGTGCAGTTGCCGTACCAGGCGGTGACCAGGCGGTGATACCCTAATTGGTTTTAAACCTGTAACTGAAAAATTACTTTTTAATAATTTTTAATAAAGCGTGTTTTTTTAGCCCATAGATTTTGTTATAATATTTGAGTCGCTCAAATATCACATGAATAAACACTAGACATGGCAAAATGAATAGAATTGCAAAAAATGTGCTCTAAAACTACTACACCCCATGACAAAATATGTAGAATCACAGGAAATAAGCTTTAAACCTGCAACAGTTTGTCATGAACAATGCTTGTGCTCATAGAATAGAAGTGGAATGCGCACGCGTTTGGGATGTGGAATGTTCCCCAATCCTGGAAGGGGGCCCTGAGTGTAGAAAGTTTGGGAGCCATATCATAGAGAATGAACAGCAAACTAAATGAAATGCAGCTTGTTTGCGGTCTTTCCAGCTTCCGTTTGAAGTGATTGTTAGCTGTGTAGTTCGCTAGCTAGAAAGGGAGAAGAGCCTGCATAGCGACCATTGTTGTTTGGCATAGGAACATGGCTGCCAATTAAACGAACGACCAGTCGGCTTGGCTGGCAACGATGCCAATATAACGGACATCCAGTTGGCTTGGGTAGCAACCTTGGGACGATATCCTTGTGAAAGGATAAAATGGTATGAATAAATTCATTAAAATATAAAGTGATAATGGCCTCAAAGCCATGGTTTGGAGGATATATGAGCATGGTTTGCCGGTCAATAACAACCTACATGCCAATATATCCTCCAAACCACGGCTTCTCTGGCATTATCAATTAATTAAAGAATTCCGGGAGTCAAAAAGAGCCAATAGGATGTCTTAATGAAAAGTGTGTTTCTATGTCAACAGTTCCCTCCCCCGAGCCCCAGCTGATGAAGTTGACTGACAGTTACACAAAACCACCGTGTGGCTAGGCAATGTTACAGAGGATCTATTGTACCTGCCGTATCTACCTCCTCTGTACAAACAAATCACTATCAGTAGTGTCTTTGCCAGTCAGATACACACATCCATGTACACGCATACGCACGCATGCAGGAACGCACACCCACACACACACACACACCTCCCCTCCGAGTACACGCTCATCAGTGCTACCATTCACTCGTAAATGTTTTTCGAGGTGGTCACAGAGTGTGAAACGTGGTCCCTCTGTGCTGCCGTCTGGCTTCCCAATGGATGAAGCCTGCTTCTGGTTCTAAACACACACTTAGAGAGACGAAGGACCCACAGAGGCCTGTCCCTGGAGGGAATCTACCCCACACAGGGAGATCAGATGGAGTATCAACCCCCCCACCGCTGCCACGGCTCCAGGCAGAGACTGGGAGGAGAGGTGGGGGGAGTTCTTAGAGAAATCCAAATTAGAACTGTCACTTTTCAACCAAACACTGGGGAGACCAGCTAACCATTGAACTCACACTCTGGGTTTCTTTATGGTTAGTTATTATGGATGATTTATTATGGATATGTAGCCTTGGGAATGGATAAAAAAATGTTTGAGGAAGAATGGACTGCAATTTGGTGTTTCATTAGAATCCATTATTATGGAAAAATGGAGGGAATATTCCAAATAGTATGTGTAAGTAAAGGAGGATTTGAGGGAAATTGATGGGAGAAAAAAGTCGCGGCTGGGATAACATTTAGAATAAAAAGGAAAAGTTGGAAATGCTGCAGGTAGCCTTGTGGTTAAGTGCGTTGGGCCAATAACCGATAGGTTGCTCGTTCGAACCCCTGATTCTACTAGTTGGAAAATCTGTCCTTGAGCAAGGCACTTAACCCTAATTGCTCCTCTAAGTCGCTCTGGATAAGAGTGTCTGCTAAATGAGTAAAATGTAAATGGTTGGCTTGCTTGCTTGGCTGAGCGCTGAAAAAGGCTGAATTCACTTTGCAATATCGGACTGCTTACAAGGGACGGACTGAGCCCAGAAATCAGCCCTGAGTTTTCAAACACACTGGCCTATTTTTTTCCCTCTAGCCGCCATTATTACAATGTAAATGATTAGCCAAATAATAATAATAATAATATGTGATGATTATCTGCAAACCCCCCCAACTTAGCCAGTCCGACTGGGCTAAAGATGGGCCAGCCCATCTGGCATTTGCCAGAATTGCCATATGGCTAGTCCGTCTCTGACATTAGAAAAAAAACCATTACAGCTGAAACCATGTGTTTATTCATTTTGGTGTGCCGGCCAAGAGGTCAACAGAGCGGTGTTTACAGAAATCCCTGATTCCCAGAATGTTGTGCCGGCAAAGATATTATCAAAACCCAGGGGGCTGCCAAGTTCAAGCCCTTTTGACTCCTTTGCTGTTTTCCAGTCTCAGGTCTATTAGCTCTCTCACTTCTTCTGTAAAGAATTACCATAGAAATCAACAACATAGCTTCCCTCACATGCTGCAGAGCCTTCAAATGCAATGTTTAAATTCTCACCTCGGCCCTGACCGATGGTTGACCTCCGCCATGTTGTGTGTTGTCTATAAGCGTAGACAAAACAGACTGGCTATGCTCTTTGATCGCAAAGGTCGATGGGGTCAGAGGTGAAAGATCACGTGGTCATGTTAGTATTTTCAGTATTTGATTTATTCCAGAAGTTATAACTGTACTCACGCCGACTGATTACGTTGGACAGGTGTTGCGACACGACTCGCTACCCTGCCTGCATCCAATCTAGTCCTTCCTGGGACAGAAAGTGCAAACTCAAATAGATGCTGCACAGATCCTGCCATGACACCCCTGCATGTAATCCCTTTTTTTATTTTAGCTTCCCCGCGGCGTCTCACCCTCACACCTTGGCACATGTTCAATGCCAGAAACACACACGCACCGACGCTTATGCATACACACGTTCACAAATGCGCACACATTGACGTGCCGAGAGAACACACATGCACCAAGCTTGCCAAACACACAAACACACACACACACACACACACACACACACACACACACACACACACACACACACACACACACACACACACACACACACACACACACACACACACACACACACACACACACACACACACACACACACACACACACACACACACACACACACACACAGTTGTAATCTAGCTTGTATCTTTAATTTCAACAGGGCATGTAACCCCACACTGGAGGTTACCCTCCGACCCTCCCTGTTACATCCTCTTCCGCCGAATGTCATATGTGAGGCACTCTTGTCCCTGGGACAATGTAAGGGATAGGGTTTCCAGGCGAGACTTAGCAGCATCCAAACTTAACTCTGACTCATGAAGGGGGAGGAATGGGGATCTATTTACTGAAGGGAGAGGAGGGAGCGAGGGAGGGAGACCCCCCCACCACACACTCTCCCCAAATCTCTGAACAGTAAAATTAGCCTTCCGATAACAGCCCTTAGAAATGTGTTCTCGTCAACTTTGTACTTACCCTCTTGGAGGTTAGACTGTTCTGTCGACTTGGAGAGAGATGATTGGTAAATGGCTTGGAGGCCAGGACATGAAACCGGTGATGTAAATGTGGAGGCAGGGTTTGTCAGTTTGTTGAGTAAACAACTCAACTCAGCAACTAAATGTGTAATACATGTACTAACTGGTAGTAACATGAGACATTCATAGATCATAGTCCCATAAAGACAGTGGTAGTAACATGAGACATTCATAGATCATAGTCCCATAAAGACAGTGGTAGTAACATGAGACATGCATAGATCATAGTCCCATAAAGACAGTGGTAGTAACATGAGACATTCATAGATCATAGTCTCATAAAGACAGTGGTAGTAACATGAGACATTCATAGATCATAGTCCCATAAAGACAGTGGTAGTAACATGAGACATTCATAGATCATAGTCTCATAAAGACAGTGGTAGTAACATGAGACATTCATAGATCATAGTCTCATAAAGACAGTGGTAATAACATGAGACATTCATAGATCATAGTCCCATAAAGACAGTGGTAGTAACATGAGACATTCATAGATCATAGTCTCATAAAGACAGTGGTAGTACCGTGAGACATTCATAGATCATAGTCTCATAAAGACAGTAGAGGTGGTCACAGCAGTGTCAAATCAAATGATTATTAAAGCAGTAGGTACAGTAATCATGATAAACCCCTCCACTTGTTTGATCTACTCCAGTACAGTACTTGCCAGGCACACCTGTTTCAACTAATCTAGAGCTTGGTGATTGGTTGACTAGTTGAATCAGGAGTTGGTACTGGAATAGATATAAGTGTTGGGGAAGCTACTCTGAAAACAGAGTTTACCAAGCTACCAATTATTTCGCACTGGAAGATGTTAAGCTATGTTAAAGCTATCCTTAAGATAAATATATTTTACTTAACTAAAGTTACTTTAAAAAAGTAGTTCAATACATCCAAACTAGTATGTGAAAAATGTGTAAATCTGAAATGTCATCAACTACAAATAGCAAGAAATTAATAACTTTGGGGTCATATGTTAACAGAATGCGTTATTTACCATACTAAACACAAAAACTATCTTTCTATTGAGAATTAGGCAGGACTTACGCCGAAACAGAAATTAAATGATTGTCCAGGTTTTCTTTTCTAAAAATAAGTAGTATGTAGTACCAGTAGTCGCTACACCACTACATGGCAAAAAAAAGTAATGAACTACTGAAAACACTACCTAGATTCACATTTAGTACAACTACCACCAAGCTACTACAACATGTAGTTAAATTACTAGTCGAACTACATGTAGTTCACTACTCCCCAACACTGCTCAAGGAGAGGTTCGGGAAATGTGTAATAGGATAATGTATTATAGTTACAGCTAGGCTACTGTTACTGTTGCATATTTTTGAAAATAATGGAGAGCCGCACACTCTAGGAGCTCAGATGCAAAAATGTAATATCCAACGTTTCGACAGCCAAGCTGTCTTCATCAGGGTATCATCACAAACACTGCGAGATGACTCGTTTATATAGTGTCAAAAGACACACAGGTGTCTGTAATCATGGCCAAGTGTGGCCTAATATCATTGGTTAATTCTCAAATATAAAAATGGCATACAAAGAACAGCATACAAAAAAACAAATGGATAGCATACGATCATAGATTCATTTTAGACTACACAAGCTTCCAAACAATTACAATGGCAAAGTCACAATAATCACAAGAATGGCTTAAGATCAAAGTCTATGTTGAGACCGAAGGGTGCAAGGGTCTTTAAATTAAAGATCCAGGCAGCCTCTCGTTTATACAATAAATTATCAAGGTCACCCCCTCTCCTAGTGGTTTGCTTCCAAAAAGTGGGCCGCAACTGGGTAAGTCAAGTTTTTGCACCTAATGGTGCTACGATGCTCTGAGATATGTACTTTTAATTCACGCTTTGTTTTACCCACATCATTTTTACCACAAGGACAAGTTATAAGATAAATAACTGCCTTAGTGGAGCACGTAATGACACCTTTGATTGGGATCGATTTCCCTGTTTGTGGGTGTTTGAAGGATCTACATTATAAGTGCCATTGCATTGAGCACAGCCATTACACTTGTAATTTCTATCCAGTAGGGGCGCAAATAGACGTTGTTCTGGAATATTTTGGGGTGGTAACTGCATATTCTAGCAGGTACCAATGAATCCCTAGCACATATATTCTGACTGAATAATCTGTAAGCATTTTTCTGGTAAGAAACACAGTACAGTGTAAAAGTTGAACCACTCAGTATTTTCTGTAAAACTGTAGTCACATTCCTTCCGTTTAAAAAGTTGGATGCCCTCCAGGGTCACAGAACCAAACTGATCTTGTTAATGCATTGAAAGCAGCGCACAATGCGGACCCTGTCAGAAATTACTGAATGAGTGATTACCTCAAAATGACAGCTGAGATGCAATCTACTGTAGGCCTGTCTGTAATGGAGGTTCTTAAACGATGGGTGGAAGGAAAAGGGAGGCACTCCTCACACCCTTATCTAGCGGATATCCTCTTCTCATCTAGACAAGAAGATGAAACAGAGGCAAAGAGCAGAGAAAGAGAGAGAGAAAAGGCAATGGTGAAAATATAAAAAGAGGAGAGAAACAGAACCCGAACTAGACATTGACAGGAAATAATTTATTCAGGAGGTGATTTTAAACGATTAAAATGCATTTTCGGTAACACTTTCATTAACACTTCCCTTCATCATGCGTTATAATAACACTGACTATAAACGTCTATTAAAAATCAGAACTGGTTATAAATCTTGGTAGGATGTTTTATAGATCATTAACTATAATGACTTATTAGACTATAGTGCATAATGTATTACAGCCGTACTGGTTTCAAAACTCAGACAGGACAGCTAATACACACATTAGGCCCTTAATACACTTTAACAACAGCTCATAAAGCGTCAAAAAGATGAATAAAGATTCATAAATTACTGTGTTTTTGTCTGCCTTAAGTAAAGAGGTTCACTTCATTATAAAACACTATAATAGGTATTTTTAAGCTTTAAGTAAATTGTGATCATTTTCCACAATAGAAAGAAAAACACACAACACAGAGTTAGCTTCCTTGACATAGTCAGTATGATATGGACATTTTTAAACAAAGCTGTTCATTTCCAATGCACAACAAACATAGCTAGCTAAAATTCACAATCAAGACTCAGTAGCAACATGGAAAGTGGCAAAGTGGCCGTTCCACTTCCCCACCCGCAGGTTTTTGCTAGGTACCTCACAGGTCTATCAAACGTCTTCCAGCTGCTAGCTACCTCACAGGTCTATCAAACGTCTTCCAGCTGCTAGGTACCTCACAGGTGTATCAAATGTCTTCCAGCTGCTAGCTACCACACAGGTCTATCAAACATCTTCCTCTTGCTAGCTACCACACAGGTCTATCAAACGTCTTCCTCTTGCTAGCTACCTCACAGGTCTATCAAATGTCTTCCAGCTGCTAGCTACCTCACAGGTCTATCAAACGTCTTACTAGCTACCTCACAGGTGTATCAAACATCTTCCAGCTGCTAGCTACCTCACAGGTCTATCAAACATCTTCCAGCTGCTAGCTACCTCACAGGTCTATCAAACATCTTACTAGCTACCTCACAGGTCTATCAGACGTCTTCCTGTGGAAGGCAGTAACTGTAACCATCTTGTTCAGAAAAGCCCAGTCTTGAAACTAGTTAGCGGCCATTCACACCCATAGCGGCATGACATGAGCATGATCAGCCCCACCGTGCTCCCAACGATACAAAGCTATCTAGAGCTATGTAACTCCACTAGCTAGCTTGCTAGCTACAGGACGAATTTTAACGCTTTCTTTGTATCATATCACACAATTAACATTGTTATTTACTTGCACCTTAAATCCATGGCACTTGCGTATTATAGGGCCTAATGTGTGAATGACCTTTCTTGTCTGTGCCTTCAAATGGTCTCCTATTAACCAGTACGGCTATAAAACATTATGCACTATAGCATTATAAGTCCTTATAGTTAATGATCTATTAAACATCATACAAAGTGTTATAACCACTTACCAGTTCTTATAGACACTTATAGTCAGTGTTATATCGCATTATAAAAGGGTGTTATAAAGCAATATACGTCTGATTCATAATCATAATAGGTGTTACCACACTCTAATATTCTGCTCTTTCTGAGGGAATTTGGGCATTCTAGTAAATAAACCCATGCAGTGTGCTACAGTGTGTGTGTGTGTGTGTGTGTGTGTGTGTGTGTGTGTGTGTGTGTGTGTGTGTGTGGTGTGTGTGTGTGTGTGTGTGTGTGTGTGTGTGTGTGTGTGTGTGTGTGTGTGCGTGTGCGCATGTATGTGTGTTTGTGTGTGTGAGCGCTCGTGCGTGTATGTATGTGTGTGTGTGTGTTTCTGCATGAGGGAATGCCACAATATAAGCATGCTGATTGCATGCCCATGGGTCCACAAAGAGAGGGGGGGTCTATTGAGTACAGCCCTTGGCATGTTCTGTTGCACACATGCATGCGCACACACACACACACACACACACACACACACACACACACACACACACACACACACACACACACACACACACACATAGAGACGGAACTGGCCCAACTGGCCAAGGCGCCCACCCCCACAATAACCCCCCCGGGTCATGTGACATGACATGTCAAATGCCAGAGGGCAGGGCTCTTAAGCGCCTGCTGTCTGGGGAGAGAGGTTTCATTCGATTATATTCATGTAACCCTTATTTAATTAACCAAGTACTGCTTACTGGACTTTTGACTTTGCTTACATTACAATCACTGTCATGTCAGGGATTATGGCAGAGTAAGGCAGATGCAGAACAGTATACACATGCGTCAGCGCCTGCGTGCGCACACACACACCATCTATGACTATCTACTACCACATCCATACAATTTCCCAGTGATCACAACACATATTAGGTTACCTGGCAGTAGACAGAGACTGGGCTCCAGCCAAGAATAGAGACGGTTTAATTTACTGCACTAAAGCCATCACTGGGGAAGATCAAAACCTATGACAACCATACAAGGTCTCACGCACGCACCCACGCACGCAGGCATGCATGCACAGAGGCCCGCCCCCCTCGCATTCCAAAATGAGCCAATCAATATCTTCCCTTTCCAGATATGCAAATATGGCTTCTCCGAGATTGAGTGGATGGCTTTAACTGGGCTGGAGATCAATAGCGTGGCTGTGTCCTGAAGGATCGACTCTACTTTAAACAGTACCAATACAGCTGGAGACCAGGTGTGCTACAAGCTATCGACCGGACATAGGAATGAATAGGACACCACTATGCACACAATTCCTCCACACTTTGTGCTTACGAGATGATGGTGTATATGCTGGTGTCTGTGCTGTACGGGGGCCTGCCAATGGAGGGAGTGGGGAGGGGTTAGGATAGGTCAGAGGCTGAGAGCTGTCAATGTGATTTGTAAGGGGTTTTAACGCAGGGCTATCTGGCTGTGTAGAATTTAATGCCCAATCCCATATTGACCTCTGACCCATACCAGGGCCTTTAGGCAGCACCCACATGCTTGTGTAGATCTGAGAGGATAAGATATATGGTAAATAAGCTATACAGTAATATAGTGCATTGAAACAGCTGATTGATTCAGCTGATCTAGGTGTTGAAAATCAGTTGATTAGTTGAATCGGGTTGTCAATAACATGGGTCATGTCATTAGGCATGAAAGGGGGGAAAGCTTTTCAAAAACAATAGGAAACAGGATGAAACAGGGTGAATTTACGGAGAAAAAGGAGTTGTGTGAACTTTTTGGACGAATATGATCCTGCAGTACTGTGGCTCTCCAGCAGGGTTGATGAATATGACCCTGCAGTACTGTGGCTCTCCAGCAGGGTTGATGAATATGACCCTGCAGTACTGTGGCTCTCCAGCAGGGTTGATGAATATGACCCTGCAGTACTGTGGCTCTCCAGCAGAGTTGATGAATATGACCCTGCAGTACTGAGGCTCTCCAGCAGGGTTGATGAATATGACCCTGCAGTACTGTGGCTCTCCAGCAGGGTTGATGAACATGATCCTGCAGTACTGTGTCTCTCCAGCAGGGTTGATGAATATGACCCTGCAGTACTGTGGCTCTCCAGCAGGGTTGATGAATATGACCCTGCAGTACTGTGGCTCTCCAGCAGGGTTGATGAATATGACCCTGCAGTACTGTGGCTCTCCAGCAGGGTTGATGAATATGACCCTGCAGTACTGTGGCTCTCCAGCAGTGTTGATGAATATGACCCTGCAGTACCATGGCTCTCCAGCAGGGTTGATGAATATGACCCTGCAGTACTGTGGCTCTCCAGCAGGGTTGATGAATATGACCCTGCAGTACTGTGGCTCTCCAGCAGAGTTGATGAATATGACCCTGCAGTACTGAGGCTCTCCAGCAGGGTTGATGAATATGACCCTGCAGTACTGTGGCTCTCCAGCAGGGTTGATGAACATGATCCTGCAGTACTGTGTCTCTCCAGCAGGGTTGATGAATATGACCCTGCAGTACTGTGGCTCTCCAGCAGGGTTGATGAATATGACCCTGCAGTACTGTGGCTCTCCAGCAGGGTTGATGAATATGACCCTGCAGTACTGTGGCTCTCCAGCAGGGTTGATGAATATGACCCTGCAGTACTGTGGCTCTCCAGCAGTGTTGATGAATATGACCCTGCAGTACCGTGGCTCTCCAGCAGGGTTGATGAATATGACCCTGCAGTACTGTGGCTCTCCAGCAGGGTTGATGATTATGACTCTGCAGTACTGTGGCTCTCCAGCAGGTTTGATGATTATGACTCTGCAGTACTGTGGCTCTCCAGCAGGGTTGAGGAATATGATCCTGCAGTACTGTGGCTCTCCAGCAGGGTTGATGATTATGACTCTGCAGTACTGTGGCTCTCCAGCAGGGTTGAGGAATATGATCCTGCAGTACTGTGGCTCTCCAGCAGGGTTGATGATTATGACTCTGCAGTACTGTGGCTCTCCAGCAGGGTTGATGAACATGACCCTGCAGTACCGTGGCTCTCCAGCAGGGTTGATGAATATGATCCTGCAGTACTGTGGCTCTCCAGCAGGGTTGAGGAGTATGACCCTGCAGTACTGTGGTTCTCCAGCAGGGTTGAGGAATCTGATCCTGCAGTACTGTGGCTCTCCAGCAGGGTTGAGGAATATGACCCTGCAGTACTGTGGCTCTCCAGCAGGGTTGAGGATGACTGGTCCAGACAGTTCTGCAGAAGCGAGAGTTAACATGGTTAATATTAGAGAACTGAGTTAGTCTGAAGACAATGAGGTCACTACTCATCTGATGCTGACAAACAACACAGTGCATGATGCACACAAACACTATTTTGGTGAGGACAAATGTAAGGAGTCTCTCTCTCTCTCCTCCTTTCATATTGTATCCCCCTCCCTCTGAGTGTGACCTTGGATTGATACTGAGAGGAGGGGGGCTGGTGACCAGGGAGGCTAAAAATAGTGTCTGTGGAGACAATCACAGCCAACACAACCCCACTCTTTTGGCCAACACAACCCCACTCCTTCAGCCCAACACAACCCCACTCCTTCAGCCCAACACAACCCCCACTCCTTCAGCCCAACACAACCCCACTCCTTCAGCCCAACACAACTCCACTCCTTCAGCCCAACACAACTCCACTCCTTCAGCCCAATACAACCCCACTCCTTCAGCCCAACAGAACCCCAACTCCTTCAGCCCAACACAACCCCACTCCTTCAGTCCAACACAACCCCACTCCTTCAGCCCAACACAACCCCACTCCTTCAGCCCAACACAAACCCACTCCTTCAGCCCAACACAACCCCACTCCTTCAGCCCAGCACAGCCTCACTACTTCAGCCCAACACAACTCCACTCCTTCAGCCCAACACAGCCCCACTCCTTCAGCCAACACAACCCCACTCCTTCAGCCCAACACAACCCCACTCCTTCAGCCCATACAACCCCACTCCTTCAGCCCAACACAGCCTCACTACTTCAGCCCAGCACAACCCCACTCCTTCAGCCCATACAATCCCACTCCTTCAGCCCAACACAGCCTCACTACTTCAGCCCAACACAACCCCACTCCTTCAGCCCAACACAACCCCACTCCTTCAGCCCAACATTCAACTATACCTCTTCTTGTGAACCGTCACATAACCAAACCCAATGCTATTTTCCTATTTCTTCCATCATGTGAGTTTGCGTCCCATTCATCTCTTGTGTTGCGGTGCGTTTTTTTGCTCTACAGCCACTTCACTACAGCCAGCTGCAGTGAATGTTATGAGACAAGGCTCCATGCTGCCAGGCTCAGGACTGTACACTTAATCAGTTACAACAACATAGTCTCGCAAGGTACACTGGATGTTTTAGCTTTAATGTGTGCTGTGAGGCAGTGGTGTGTGTGTGTATTTGGTGTGTGGTACATGAGAATCCATCCATCCATGTGTCCATACATCCATCCATGTGTCCATACATCCATCCATGTGTCCATACATCCATCCATGTGTCCATACATCCATCCATGTGTCCATCCATCCATCCATCCATCCATGTTTCCATCCATCCATCCATCCATCCATCCATCCATCCATCCATCCATCCATCCATCCATCCATCCATCCATCCATCCATCCATGTGTCCGCACATCCATCCATGTGTCCATACATCCATCCATGTGTCCATCCATCCATCCATGTGTCCATCCATCCATCCATCCATGTGTCCATCCATCCATCCATCCATGTTTCCATCCATCCATCCATGTGTCCATCCATGTGTCCATCCATCCATCCATCCATCCATCCATCCATCCATCCATCCATGTGTCCATCCATGTGTCCATCCATCCATCCATCCATCCATCCATCCATCCATCCATCCATCCATCCATCCATCCATCCATCCATCCATCCATGTGTCCATCCATCCATCCATCCATCCATCCATCCATCCATCCATCCATCCATCCATCCATCCATCCATCCATCCATGTGTCCATTCATCCATCCATGCATCCATGCGTCCATAGACACATCCATGTGTGCATCATGTCCAGTAAGATCATAGCTCTCTCTGTGTGCATGAATACTACTAGCGATACCGTGCCTATGTGAATACCAGGTGTGTGTCTTCCTCCCCCTCCTCTCAGTCTCTCTGTGGGCCGGGTGGTAACCAGAGCCAACAGCAGGGCTGGGCATGTATAGTCACTGCCTCGCTGGGTCCTGGTGCCTGGGCCTGGCTACAGGCCTGTCTGGCTGGGCTGGAGCAGAGAGGCTTTCACTCATGAAATATTAAGAGTGACAGACTCCCACACCGTTACATGCCAAGGCAGATGGCGTGACATTTGAACGGGGCAATTGAGCAACCTGTCAATAAGGGGAACAGAAAACGAGTGGCGAGGAAGGGGAGGGAGGGAGGGACAGGGATCAGGTGGAAACAAGCAGGGGGAGAGGATCCCAAACACTTGGGAGGAGATAGTTGTTGGAGATGAGTCACAGAGCCACCAAGTGTGTGTGTGTGTGTGTGTGTGTGTGTGTGTGTGTGTGTGTGTGTGTGTGTGTGTGTGTGTGTGTGTGTGTGTGTGTGTGTGTGTGTGTGTGTGTGAGCAACAGTATTGTTATTATGGAGTTGTTACTGCTAAACAAAGTGGTGCTCACAAGCCTAAACGGGTCCCTGTTTTTTGTATACTACATCATCCATTTCGTATGATATTATATATATTTTTTAAACTGCAATTCGAATTATATGTTATAAATCCAATTAGTACACACACCTATCAACCTCATCCATCCAACCTATGTGACCTCAGTGTAGTTTCTGTTAATCATACCCCCACAACACATGAAATGTTGCTGTGTGAATGTGTGTGTGTGTGTGTGTGTGCGCGTGTGTGCGTGCACGCATGCACACTTGCGTATCAGCTATAATAATGTCACTATGGTCTCTATTCAGCTACAGTTCACCAACCAATCAGGATGGTCCTACATGTCACCTGACCCACCTGACCCACCTGACCCAGCTACAGCCTGGCTTTAGGGGAGGGGCTTTCCAGCAGCTCATCACATGTCATAAAGCTAATGACAAGCTTTTATTGTCCTGGAGGGGATGGTGGCCAAAAGGGTAGGGGTCAAAATGATTGACACCCCTGTTACAATACCTTTCAGTACCTTACCTTGCCAGGAAAACAGCACTGAGCCTTTTTCTAAAATGTTCAGTTGGCGAACACATTGGGATGAATTTTAGACATTTCTCCATACAGAATCCTTCCAGGTCTTTGATATCCTTTGTCTGCGTTAGTTGTCTGCCCTCCCAATTCAAACCACATGTTTTCAATGGGTTTCAAGTCCAGAGACTGAGATGGCCATTACAAAATGTTCATTTTGTGGCCAATTAACCAATTGATGTGGCCTTGGGGTTATTGTCTTGACTAAGATGTCTTTGTACTGGGTAAAGTTCATTTCGATGCCAAACCCACCACTGGTATGAGTGGCCAAAGAGCTCTATTTTCATGTCATCTGACCAAAGCACCGGTTCCAATCCAAGTGCCAATGCTGTTTAGCAGAATCCAAGCATTTACATTTGTTGGTTGACATGAAAATAGAGCTCATTGGCCATCACACCAGTGGTGGGTTTGGCGTTGAAATGAGAATGCATGAACAGAAAAGTACTCCGCATCTACTGTAAAATATGTGGTGGATCTTTCGCTTTAATTATGGATTCGTAGCGTGGTTAGGGGTTCCCCGTATGTGTGTCTGTATGTGTGTGTGTGTGCGTGTGTATGTGATTGTGTGTGAGTGTATGTGTGCATGTGTGTGTGTCACACTGTTCAGTTTCCCGCGCTCCATCACACAACTAAGGGGATTTACACACAGGAGTCTTTTGGTATAAAAGGGTTGTTAAAAGGACATAAAAGAACATGAGGCTGACACAGACTGTGTGGTCAAATCAGGTCAGAATATCTCCATAGTAGGGGTAACACCGCTGTGAACTAAAGCACTGTAATATTTGAAAATACTAGGTGCTAGGTGACCTAAACTGGGACATGCTTACAGTTTTTCTCAGTCGCTTTGGTGCATTTTTCACATCATCCCTAACATGTGCAAAATAATAAGTGCATTTCTCAGAACAATTTGTACAAACTGCAATATACAATAGATGTGTTTCTAAAGCTAGTCAGTCACTAAAAATCCTTAGTACATCTCTCAAAAGTAAATATTCATGCCAATGATCATGTCAGTGTCATCAGAATGATAAGTCATTGAGTCATTGTTCATGAACAAGGTCGTCAAAATGTTTAGGCATGTTGTCAATGGAACTGTGTACTTTGACAGTATTACCTGATGTAAACTTAGGCTACAGTTTGGATGACAGTTACTGTATTGAAAATGCACAAGGCTGCACTTCTATGGCATATATCAATTTCAACAGTACTATTTACATATTACTGTATGTGGGTTATTGATTGAAAGAGACTGGACAACCCAAGGGGCACAAAGGAAACAAAACTAAATTAGAAAGAAACACAGGAAACCACCCCTAAGGCACAACTTTGCCCGCAGCGCTGTTCTAGTGCTGTCTCTACACATCCAGACGTTCCTGTCTGTCGGCCCACATATTCTCATCCACATCACACCGGATATTTTCCCTTCCAATGCAACGTGGAAAGAATATTTTGGAATGCCTTATCCATCCTCTGCAGGCGTCGACTGTGATGTCCTCACATGCTGCATTCATTGCAGCCAGCAGGGTCATCTGTGTGTGTGGCTGACGATCGTACACCTTCCACCTCCATGCTGAAAAGAACTCCTCAATTGGGTTAAGGAATGGTGAATAAGGTGGGAGGAATTCTATGAGCATCCTCGGGTGGGTCACAAACCATTGCCTTATGATGTTTGATCGATGGAAACTCACATTATCACAAATGACCACATACTTTGGCAAATCCTCTCTAAACAGACCCCTCTCATCATCAGGGATGAGAGCCCTGTAGAGTCTCTAAAAAGTTGAGTAGATGCTGGGTGTTGTATGGCCCTATAAGGGGGATATGGGTTAGGACACCATGCTCCGAAATAGCAGCACACATGGTGATATTTCCTCCCCGTTGGCCTGGCAAATCCACAGTAGCTCTGTGACCGATGATATTCCGACCCCGCCTTCTGCATTTGGTCAGGTTGAAGCCAGCCTCATCCACGTATACAAAGTTGTGAGAGGGTTCACTTGATTCCAACTCCATTATATGCTATATCCCAGAACACACAGTTGAATTTGTTTTGGTAAGGAAGAGTGACATAAAATGTACATATATTGCATGTTCCTTCCACAGCAATGGAAATGTGTGCAGTTTATGCTTGCTGTACTATGTATCACTATAAAATGTTGCTGTAAAGTAGTTACATAGATATATGTTTTACCTGTACATACTGGTACCGTAGCTCCTTAACTCTGTCCTCATTCCTTTGGAATGGTACACGGTACAGCTGTTTCATACTCATCTGGTTTCTATGCAGCACCCTGTCGATGGTTGGGATGCTAACCGTATGGATGTTTTCAAAGACATGGTTGTCTTCTATAATGGTCCTTTGTATTTCCCTGAGTCTCATGGCATTGTTTGCTCGGACCATGGTGCAAATAGCCTCCTCCTGTTGAGGTGTGAAAAGGCGTCCTCTGCCACCGGTTTGAGGTAATCTTGCAGTCCTATGTGGGGAAAAATGCAGTGATGCATCGCACACTTTCACATAGACAAAAACTATGCGAACACACATTTTACTGTAAAACATACAGGTGGGTGCATGTAAGGTGCAGTATGTATCTGTATAGAGTATATTTCTGTATGCTGTGAAATACAAGTGGACTACTGTAATGTGAAGCATTGTAGGAAGTATACAGTATACTGCTGATATACAGTAACTGTGCACTGTACATTGGTGGACATACCTGTTCTCTCTTCGAAACATTTGAACTATTGAGGACACGGTTGATCTCCCAATATTCGGCTGCACTCTTCGACCCGCCTCAGCCACTGTAAGGCCATGATTGACAACATGGTCTACAATAGTGGCCCTTATGTCATCAGATATGCGCCTATGTCCTCTTCTGCCTCTTCCTCTGTTTTGCCTTCCACCACGCATCCTTGCTCCTCTTCTTCCTCCTCTTGGCTGTTGACCCTGTTCGTTTCCTGGTCCATCCATTATTGGAAAATTGCAACTCTGTGTTGTGGTCTGTCTATATATGCTTGCCAATTGATTCTTCATGAGATGCACCTTTGAGCAATTTAGACAACTGGTTGATTGTTGGTTGAACTAACACTTTACATTCCTTCATGAGTGAGGGTCAATTTCACCTGCACCATTCATCAATTCACGTTTTTGTACAAAAGGTCTAATAGAAATGTGTAAAACTATGCTTGACAGTTTATTACAAATAGTGAAACAATTTTGCATGTAATGGCGTAGGCAAGGAACTAATGCCTAGATGTTTTGAGGGGTAAGACTATTCAACAGAGAACCATCTACTATATTTTGATCAACATGACATGAGCAATTGAAAATGTGGAAAAAAGCTGACACTTGTACATTATCAATTGCAATATGTACAAAAGCAATTGCAATTTGTTCAAAGGAATAAGAAATTGCTTTAATGATGTGCACAACTGACTAGATGATTTGGAATTTGTACAAGTAGTATCAAGAATGGCACTTTTGATCTAAGAAATGCACCAAAGCGACTGAGAAAAACTGTAAACAACCTGACCAAGTCCTAAAGCAATGGGACTCCCATAATCTTTCTCAGATTATTACCAATCCCACAAGGTATGACTCCAAATACCCAGAAAAGGCTACTCTCCTCGATGTTATCCTCACAAATAATCATGATAGGTATCAGTCTGGTGTTTTCTGTAATGACCTTAGTGATCACTGTTTTACAGCCTGTGTTTGTAATGGCTGCTCAGTGAATCGACCTGTCCTGATTTGTCATAGACTTTAATGAGCAAGCCTTCCTTCATGACCTGTCCTCTGTAAATTGGTATAGAATCAGCTTGATCCCCTCTGTTGAAGTCGCTTGGACCTTCTTTTTGATATTTTCAGTGGTATTGTTAACGAACACGCGCCCATAAAGATAATGAGAATTAAAAACAGGTTCAGCCCCTGGTTTGACCGTGATCTTGCAGAGTTACTCCACCTCAAGAAATGCATTTGGCGAAAGGCTTGGCACACGCATACTCATGCTGACTGGCTCTCGTTCAGGCAAATGAGAAATAAATGCACTCAGGCTATCCGGAAGGCCAAAGTTAGTTACTTTAAGGAGCAGTTCTCTCTCTGTGGGTCTAACCCCAAGAAGTTCTGGAAAACCGTTAAAGACCTGGAGAATAAACCCTCCTCCTCACAGCTGCCCATGTCCCTTAAAGTTGATGATGTGGTTGTTACTGACAAGAAGCACATGGCTGAGCTCTTTAGTCACAACTTCATTAAGTCAGGATTCCTATTTGACTCAGCCATGCCTCCTTGCTCGTCCAACACTTCCTCATCTCCCACCCCTTCTAAAGAGACTAGCCCCGATGCTTCTCCCTTTTTTTCCCCCACTACAAAGTTTCCAAGGTGCTAAAGGAGCTCCTTAAACTTGACCCCAAAAAACCATCTGGGTCAGATGGTTTAGACTCTTTATTCTTTAAGGTTGCTGCCCCTATCTCTGACCTATTTAAACTGTCTCTCCCATTGCTTGGAAGGCAGCCACAGTTCGTCCTTTATTTAAAGGGGGAGATCAAGCTGATCCTATCAGTGATAGGCCTATTTCTATTTTGCCATGTTTATCAAAAGTGTTGGAAAAACTTGTCAATAATCAACTAACTGGCTATCTTGATGTCTATAGTATTCTCTCTGGTATGCAATCTGGTTTCTGCTCAGGTTATAGATGTGTCACTGCAACCTTAAAAGGTCCTTAATGATGTCACCATTGCCCTTGATTCTAAGCAATGTTGTGCTGCTATTGTTATTGACTTGGCCAAAGCCTTTGATAAGGTAGACCATTCCATTCTTGTGGGCCGGCTAAGGAGTATTGGTGTCTCTGATGGGCCTTTGGCCTGGTTTGCTAACGACCTTTCTCAAAGAGTCTCAATTTACATCAATAACATAGCTCAGGCAGTAGGAAGCTCTCTCATCCATTTATATGCAGATGATACAGTCTTATACTCAGCTGGCCCCGCCCCGGATTTTGTGTTAAACACTCTACAACAAAGCTTTCTTAGTGTCCAACAAGCTTTCCCTGCCCTTAACCTTGTTCTGAACACCTCCAAATCAAAGGTAATATGGTTTGGTAAGAATAATGCCCCTCTTCCCACAGGTGTCTTTACTAACTCTGAGGATTTAGAGCTTGAGGTAGTCACCTCATACAAGTATTTGGGAGTATGGCTAGACGGTACACTGTCCTTCTCTCAGCTGCAGGCTAAATCTAGACTTGGTTTCCTCTATCGTAATAGCTCCTCTTTCACCCCAGCTGCCAAACTAACCCTGATTCACAGACAGACAGACAGACAGACAGACAGACAGACAGACAGACAGACAGACAGACAGACAGACAGACAGACAGACAGACAGACAGACAGACAGACAGACAGACAGACAGACAGACAGACAGACAGACAGACAGACAGACAGACAGAGTGTGTGAGAGAGAGGGTGTTTGAGAAGCCCTTTGCTTTCATCAACAGTGACAAAAAACGACTGAAAGTGTCTTAGGTGGACTGAGCATAAGAGAGAAGAGGGGCTGAAAGAGAGAAGGAGAGAGGGAGAGAGAGAGAGGGAGAGAGAGAGAGAGCGAGAGCGTGAGATGGATAGAGAGAGAGAGAGAGAGAGAGAGAGAGAGAGAGAGAGAGAGAGAGAGAGAGAGAGAGAGAGAGAGAGAGAGAGAGACGGAGATCGAGAGGGAAACGAAGAGGGAGACGGAGAGGGTGTGTGAGAGTCTATGGGTGCATGAGATGAGGGTGTGAGCATGTGGGTCTGGGCAGGTGTGATGTCATTGATGTTTGTGTGCGTTTGTATGGGTATGTTTTGTACTGTTTGAAGACTATGGCAACAATGGTCTCATCTTTTCATGCCAATCATTTTGAATTTCAATTTGAGAGAGAGAGAGAGAGAGAGACAGCTAGAGACAGAATCAGAGAGTCAAAGAGAAAGAGAGGGTGAGAAAGAGACAGCTAGAGACAGGGTCAGAGAGACAGAGAAAGAGAGGGTGAGAGAGACAGCTAGAGACAGGGTCAGAGAGACAGAGAAAGAGAGGGTGAGAGAGACAGCTAGAGACAGGGTCACAGAGACAGAGAAAGAGAGGGTGAGAGAGACAGCTAGAGACAGGGTCAGAGAGACAGAGAAAGAGAGGGTGAGAGAGACAGCTAGAGACAGGGTCAGAGAGACAGAGAGAAAGAGAGGGTGAGAGAGACAGCTAGAGTCAGGGTCGGAGAGACAGAGAGAAAGAGAGGGTGAAAGAGACAGCTAGAGACAGGGTCAGAGAGACAGAGAGAAAGAGAGGGTGAGAGAGAGACAGCTAGAGACAGGGTCAGAGAGACAGAGAGAAAGAGAGGGTGAGAGAGAGCTAGAGACAGGGTCAGAGAGACAGAGAGAAAGACAGGGTGAGAGAGACAGCTAGAGACAGGGTCAGAGAGACAGAGAGAAAGAGAGGGTGAGAGAGACAGCTAGAGACCGGGTCAGAGAGACAGAGAGAAAGAGAGGGTGAGAGAGAGACAGCTAGAGACAGGGTCAGAGAGACAGAGAGAAAGAGAGGGTGAGAGAGAGACAGCTAGAGACAGGGTCAGAGAGACAGAGAGAAAGAGAGGGTGAGAGAGAGACAGCTAGAGACAGGGTCAGAGAGACAGAAAGAAAGACAGGGTGAGAGAGAGAGCTAGAGACAGGGTCAGAGAGACAGAGAGAAAGAGAGGGTGAGAGAGAGCTAGAGACAGGGTCAGAGAGAGAGAGAAAGAGAGGGTGAGAGAGAGCTAGAGACAGGGTCAGAGAGACAGAGAGAAAGAGAGGGTGAGAGAGAGCTAGAGACAGGGTCAGAGAGAGAGAGAAAGAGAGGGTGAGAGAGAGCTAGAGACAGGGTCAGAGAGAGAGAGAAAGAGAGGGTGAGAGAGAGCTAGAGACAGGGTCAGAGAGACAGAGAGAAAGAGAGGGTGAGAGAGAGACAGCTAGAGACAGGGTCAGAGAGACAGAGAGAAAGAGAGGGTGAGAGAGACAGCTAGAGACAGGGTCAGAGAGACAGAGAGAAAGAGAGGGTGAGAGAGAGACAGCTAGAGACAGGGTCAGAGAGACAGAGAGAAAGAGAGGGTGAGAGAGACAGCTAGAGACAGGGTCAGAGAGACAGAGAGAAAGAGAGGGTGAGAGAGAGACAGCTAGAGACAGGGTCAGAGAGACAGAGAGAAAGAGAGGGTGAGAGAGACAGCTAGAGACAGGGTCAGAGAGACAGAGAGAAAGAGAGGGTGAGAGAGAGACAGCTAGAGACAGGGTCAGAGAGACAGAGAGAAAGAGAGGGTGAGAGAGAGCTAGAGACAGGGTCAGAGAGAGAGAGAGAAAGAGAGGGTGGGCGAGAGATGCACACATCCTCTCCTACCATCAACATCCCTCCTTCAGACAACAAGTGCCAGTAGAGTGTCCTTGTTGCAGTTTAAACGTTCCATTAGATGGTGAATTCAACTTGACTGTGCCAGCTTTCAGCCAGAGAGAAGAGTAGGGCAAAATAAAAGAGTGAGTTCTGAGAAAAGATCGACAGCAATTTACTGGCTGTGAGTCACCGCAGGCAGAGATGTAAACAAACCAAGTCCACATCGCCAACCTGACAACACACACATTCTGTTTACTGAAAAACACACACATTCTGTTTACTGATACATACAGACATACATTCTGTTAATGATATATACATACATTCTGTTAATGATATATACATACATTCTGTTTACTGACACATACATACATTCTGTTTACTGATATGTACATACATTCTGTTTACTGATACATAAATACATTCTGTTTACTGATATTTACATACATTCTGTTTACTGATACAGTGAGGGAAAAAGTATTTGATCCCCTGCTGATTTTGTACGTTTGCCCACTGACAAAGAAATGATCAGTCTATAATTTTAATGGTAGGTTTATTTGAACAGTGAGAGACAGAATAACAACAAAAAAATCCAGAAAACCGCATGTCAAAAATTTTATAAAATGATTTGCATTTTAATGAGGGAAATAAGTATTTGACCCCTCTGCAAAACATGACTTAGTACTTGGTGGCAAAACCCTTGTTGGCAATCACAGAGGTCAGACGTTTCTTGTAGGTGGCCACCAGGTTTGCACACATCTCAGGAGGGATTTTGTCCCACTCCTCTTTGCAGATCTTCTCCAAGTCATTAAGGTTTCGAGGCTGATGTTTGGCAACTCGAACCTTCAGCTCCCTCCACAGATTTTCTATAGGATTAAGGTCTGGAGACTGGCTAGGCCACTCCAGGACCTTAATGTGCTTCTTCTTGAGCCACTCCTTTGTTGACTTGGCCGTGTGTTTTGGGTCATTGTCATGCTGGAATACCCATCCACGGCCCATTTTCAACGCCCTGGCTGAGGGAAGGAGGTTCTCACCCAAGATTTGACGGTACATGGCCCCGTCCATCGTCCTTTTGATGCGGTGAAGTTGTCCTGTCCCCTCAGCAGAAAAACACCCCCAAAGCATAATGTTTCCACCTCCATGTTTGACGGTGGGGATGGTGTTCTTGGGGTCATAGGCAGCATTCCTCCTCCTCCAAACACGGCGAGTTGAGTTGATGCCAAAGAGCTCCATTTTGGTCTCATCTGACCAAAAACCTTTCACCCAGTTGTCCTCTGAATCATTCAGATGTTCATTGGCAAACTTCAGACGGGCATGTATATGTGCTTTCTTGAGCAGGGGGACCTTGCGGGTGCTGCAGGATTTCAGTCCTTCACAGCGTAGTGTGTTACCAATTGTTTTCTTGGTGACTATGGTCCCAGCTGCCTTGAGATCATTGACAAGATCCTCCCGTGTAGTTCTGGGCTGATTCCTCACCGTTCTCATGATCATTGCAACTCCACGAGGTGAGATCTTGCATGGAGCCCCAGGCTGAGGGAGATTGACAGTTCTTTTGTGTTTATTCCATTTGCAAATAATCGCACCAACTGTTGTCACCTTCTCACCAAGCTGCTTGGCGATTGTCTTGTAGCCCATTCCAGCCTTATGTAGGTCTACAATCTTGTCCCTGACATCCTTGGAGAGCTCTTTGGTCTTGGCCATGGTGGAGAGTTTGGAATCTGATTGATTGATTGCTTCTGTGGACAGGTGTCTTTTATACAGGTAACAAACTGAGATTAGGAGCACTCCTTTTAAGAGTGCTCCTAATCTCAGCTCGTTACCTGTATAAAAGACACCTGGGAGCCAGAAATCTTTTTGATTGAGAGGGGGTCAAATACTTATTTCCCTCATTAAAATGCAAATCAATTTATAACATTTTTGACATGCGTTTTTCTGGATTTTTTTGTTGTTATTCTGTCTCTCACTGTTCAAATAAACCTACCATTAAAATTATAGACTGATCATTTCTTTGTCAGTGGGCAAACGTACAAAATCAGCAGGGGATAAAATACTTTTTTCCCTCACTGTATATGCATACATTCTGTTTACTGATACATACATAAATTCTGTTTACTGATACATACATACATTCTGATTACTGATACGTACATACATTATGTTTACTGATACATACATACATTCTGTTTACTGATACATACTGTACATACGTTACAGTGCACAGACTAGTCACAGTAAGCAACACTGCAGGGTTGTGGTCCATTAGAATTTTACTGTGATTCAATAAAAACTATTGTTCACAAAAGAAAGTGAATTTAAATGCAAATCCATGAATGAAAAAATCCTCAACTCACAGCATGACCAGGTTGAGGAAAATGCTGGTAAGGAAAATCGTCATCTCACAGCTGATAAGGAAAATGTCTTGGGTCGTTGTGGAACGTTCAGATAGAAATACATCTATGACATGTGGAGGAACGGAATAATGTCAGTTCTATTCATGGCGTTTCTATCGGCAACATGACATAAATTGCCGAGACGGAAGAGGATGTGAGACATCTCACTAGATCCTTTTTTCTGGTTCATATACAGTTAATGAACTAAGCAGACCAGACCCAGCTGCTATCGCATTAGTGTTTATGGGAAAGCCATCCTGTCAAGCTGACCGGAACTGTGACCATTTCTTTCAATGGTAGACGGCCTGAGTAAGACATCTTCATTTATCCACCATCTTTGATACATTGCACCCTCCTGAACGTGACCCTGTTAACACCTGTTTTTCCTGCCTGGTCAGGTCATGTGATCAGATCAGGACAACATCCTGGCCTGCGATATATCACCCAATTAAAATCATTCCAATCCAATATCCACCTCACTTCTTATCTGACAGAATTGATCATCTTAGAGCAAAGCCTCCATGTGTTTCTTCAGTGGCTCCTTTATAAACCCAGTGGGCAAGAGATCATAATACTTCCTGGATATCTATCCTAGTGACCAGCGGAACACCCCACAGACTTCCATTCACATCCTGGCTACAGCAGCCAACAATGTGAAGGACTTTTTAACCTGTGACTCACAGAGAGACAGACCTTAGAATCTTCCCTTCTATTTCTGGCTCCAGCAGGCTAGGGCAATTAGACTGATGGGGAGGAGGAAGGAAGGAAGGAAGGAAGGAAGGAAGGAAGGAAGGAAGGAAGGAAGGAAGGAAGGAAGGAAGGAAGGAAGGAAGGAAGGAAGGAAGGAAGGAAGGAAGGAAGGAAGGAAGGAAGGAAGGAAGGAAGGAAGGAAGGAAGGAAGGAAGGAAGGAGAGCTGCTGCCGTTCCACCTTTCCAAAATGGAAGACAAGAAAGAGAGAAAGGGAGGAGTGGGGAGGGGGGAGGTAAGGAGGTAGAGAGAGAGGGAAGGGGAGAGGAGAGAGAGGGAGGATGAGAGGGAAAGAGAGATGTAGAGAGAGAGAGAGAGAGAGAGAGAGAGAGAGAGAGAGAGTGCCATCTGAGAGAGAAAGGGGGGCGGTGAAAGAGAGAGAGAGGGAGAGGGGGTCAGAAATTCCAATACACTTTCCCAATTGTGTTAAGTTGGACAAAGTGAATTGCAATTCTCATGCTGCCAGATAGGTGGGCGGCCTTCTTTAAACCTGACCGTTTAGAACACAAAACCCCTGAAATGAGTCATGAAATTCAATTAAAATCTGAGCTTACACTTCCAAACATAACAACCACTTGAAATTTGATTTCTAGATGGACTGACTGACTAGCTGGCTGGTGAATGAATGTGGCGGTTAAAACAGCAGCTGTCCTGAAAATGAGTTATTTGTTAATAAGCACCTGCAGTGGCATCAATATCATTTGCATAATTATTATGAGGACAAGCCATGGTTGTCAGGGGCGACAGACTATCAGTGGTAGAGAGTTATAGAGACGGGATTCAATCAAAGCAGCAGTGTGGAAATATTATATAGCATTGCTGTGGTGCCACGGGTAAGGGTATTTTTATAATGCAGTGAATAAGAGTAGACAATGTTTTGTGAAATGAAACCAAACTTAGCGTGTGTTTGAATTCGTACAAATAGCAGTGGGTAAGTCATTATCTTCACGATAATGTCTGTCATGGCATTAAAAATACACCATTGGCTTTCCAACTGCTTTGTAGTTGTACTGAACTTTGATTGCCACAAAGTGAATTGCAGAAATAATAACTAAGCCTTAGTCCAATCATAGAAAACATTACAGAAGCAATCACAATTCTCCATGTCCACTAACTGATAGCCTTGAAATCCAAACTAATCAAACAACTGTGTAAAATAACAAGATGAAGTTTGGATTTTGAGGCTATCCAACTCCAGCATTATGTCAACTAGGGTGACCTCAACTAGTCTAATCAGTAGTTATCTATTGACCTGTCTTGGGATGACCAGAAAGTTCTAAGGCTCTAGAGAACCAGGATCGCTGTCCTTTATAGCACATTAGCTTCATCCATCACCTCCTGACAGAGATTCAGATGGGAGTTTTTGGTGTGTGTGTGTGTGTGCGTGTGTGCGTGTGTGTGTGTGTGTGTGTGTGTGTGTGTGTGTGTAAGCGTCTGACAGTTTCCCAGGAGGAGTCCATCAAGGTGCGCATTCACTGTCTCCTCCAAGCCCTGGGTTTTATTTTGGGGTTAAACAGCCTCGGGGAAGAGGCCAGGTTGATGTCACAATTCGTTCTAGATAAAAGCATTGAAGAGCTGCTAACCTGCACTGGAGAATGGTTGACAACAAGAGAGGGAAAAAATGAGGACATTGCACTGAGCCTTGTGGTGCTGTAAGAAAAGGTTTCTTACCCACAATAACTTTTTCTGTTTTTCAGACATTGATGAGAGTAGCTTCTGCAGATTTGTTTTGGATTCAAAGTTTGGGGGCATCCGTCATCACATTTTGGTAGATACAAAATGACAAACTGACACATTTCTTTAAAGAGCTCTCACATATCCCAGAATGCCTCAAGTCAGAGTGAAAAGTGAGTAAGGGGGAGAGTAGAAAGGGGTGAACAGCAGATGTTAGGGGTTAAATCCAGATGCATGTTACAAATAGCTGTGTGGTTTCAACCGGTCACTTCAGTAACGGCCTATGAGACATGTCAAGAGGCTACTCAGAAACCATAGACCATCACTAAACTAGGATCGGACCAAAACACTTATGTAGCCGATGTGAATTGGCTAGCTAGGGACAGATCCAATACTGTTACACTTGATTAAATGTGTGTGGTCGAGAAGTGCTATTTTCCGAGCTGTGGTTTTGCAGTGTTTACATCATGACATTGTACCTATTCTGTGAGGTACAATGTCTGAAAATCAATCTTCTTCAATTATTCCTGGCTGTCAAGAGAAATGGCCGGGTCGATTCCACAGGCTTTGTCCTTCCTGTTTCATTTGTTATCTGTGTTTGTGCGTGTGCACACAGTAGCTGTGTCTATGTGGTATGGATGGGTGCGTGCATTGTGTTTATCTATGCATGTGCATGCTCTCGTGTCGTGTGTGTGTGTGCACTGAGCCAGAATAAAATGTGTGCTGTCCGGGTGATGGGATGTAATGGGATATCAGAGTGTAACAGCCGGTGTGTGTGAGGTTTGTGCACACGGTGTGTGTCTGGGTTTGTGTGTGTGTTACAGTGAGGGAAAAAAGTATTTGATCCCCTGCTAATTTTGTACGTTTGCCCACTGACAAAGAAATGATCAGTCTATAATTTTAATGGTAGGTTTATTTGAACAGTGAGAGACAGAATAACAACAAAAAAATCCAGAAAAACGCAAGTCAAAAATGTTATAAAATGATTTGCATTTTAATGAGGGAAATAAGTATTTGACCCCTTGCAAAACATGACTTAGTACTTGGTGGCAAAACCCTTGTTGGCAATCACAGAGGTCAGACGTTTCTTGTAGTTGCCCACCAGGTTTGCACACATCTCAGGAGGGATTTTGTCCCACTCCTCTTTGCAGATCTTCTCCAAGTCATTAAGGTTTCGAGGCTGATGTTTGACAACTCTAACCTTCAGCTCCCTCCACAGATTTTCTATGGGATTAAGGTCTGGAGACTGGCTAGGCCACTCCAGGACCTTAATGTGCTTCTTCTTGAGCCACTCCTTTGTTGCCTTGGCCGTGTGTTTTGGGTCACTGTCATGTTGGAATACCCATCCACGACCCATTTTCAATGCCCTGGCTGAGGGAAGGAGGTTCTCACCCAAGATTTGACAGTACATGGCCCTGTCCATTGTCCCTTTGATGCGGTGAAGTTGTCCTGTCCCCTTAGCAGAAAAACACCCCCAAAGCATGTTTCCACCTCCATGTTTGACAGTGGGGATGGTGTTCTTGGGGTCATAGGCAGCATTCCTCCTCCTCCAAACACGGCGAGTTGAGTTGATGCCAAAGAGCTCCATTTTGGTCTCATCTGACCACAACACTTTCACCCAGTTGTCCTCTGAATCATTCAGATGTTCATTGGCAAACTTCAGACGGGCATGTATATGTGCTTTCTTGAGCAGGAGGACCTTGCGGGCGCTGCAGGATTTCAGTCCTTCACGGCGTAGTGTGTTACCAATTGTTTTCTTGGTGACTATGGTCCCAGCTGCCTTGAGATCATTGACAAGATCCTCCCGTGTAGTTCTGGGCTGATTCCTCACCGTTCTCATGATCATTGCAACTCCACGAGGTGAGATCTTGCATGGAGCCCCAGGCCGAGGGAGATTGACAGTTATTTTGTGTTTCTTCCATTTGCGAATAATCGCACCAACTGTTGTCACCTTCTCGCCAAGCTGCTTGGCGATGGTCTTGTAGCCCATTCCAGCCTTATGTAGGTCTACAATCTTGTCCCTGACATCCTTGGAGAGCTCTTTGGTCTTGGCCATGGTGGAGAGTTTGGAATCTGATTGATTGATTGCTTCTGTGGACAGGTGTATTTTATACAGTCATTAATTAAACAACAGGTGTAGAATAACAGTGAAATGCTAACATATGGGCCCTTCCCAACAATGCAGAGAGATAAATAAATGATAAATAATAGACAAACAAATACACAATGAGTAACGATAACTCTGTACTGGGGTACCAGTACAGAGCCAATGATAACCTTGGCTATATACACAGGGTACCAGTACAGAGTCAATGATAACTTGGCTATATACACGGGGTACCAGTACTGAGTCAGTTCTCTGCTGCCAATGACTGGAACGAACTGCAAAAATCACTGAAGCTGCAGACTCATATCTCCCTCACTAGCTTTTTAAGCACCAGCTGTCAGAGCAGCTCACAGATCACTGCACCGGTACATAGACTATCTGTAAATAGCCCATCCAACTACCTCATCCCCATACTGTTGTTTATTTTATTTATTTTGCTCCTTTGCACCCCAGTATCTCTACTTGCTCACTCATCTTCTGCACATCTATCACTCCAGTGTTTTAATTGCTATATTGTAATTATTTTGCCACTTTGGCCTATTCATTGCCTTACCTCCCTTATCCTACCTCATTTGCACACACTGTATATAGACTTTTTCTATTGTATTATTGACTGTATGTTTGTTTATCCCATGTGTAACTCTGTGTTGTTGTATGTGTCGCACTGCTTTGCTTTATCTTGGCCAGGTCGCAGTTGTAAATGAGAACTTGTTCTCAACTAGCCTACCTGGTTAAATAAAGGTAAAATAAAAAACAAATAAAAATGATAACTCGGCTATATACACTGGGTACTAGTACTGAGTGGATGTGCAGGGTTCGTGGTAATTTAGGTAGATACGTTCACATAGGTAGGGTTAAAGTGACTAGGCAACAAGGTAGATAAGAAACAGTAACAGCAGCATATGTGATGAGTCAAAAGAGTTAGTGCAAAGGGGGGTCAATAGCCTGGGTAGCTATTGGTTAATAACTACAGTATTAAACTAACTATTCAGTAGTTTTATAACTTGGGGCCAGAAACACAACAATTGCACTTCACATCACTGCTAGGGGAAGGTTATGGGGGGGTGGCAGGTAATGGCAGGTAGCCTAGTGGTTAGAGCGTTGGGCCAGAAACCGAAAGGTTGCTGGATCGAGTCCCTGAGCTGACAAGGTAAAAATCTGTCGTTCTTCCCCTGAACAAGGCAGTTAACCCACTGTTCCCCTGTAGGCCGTCATTGTAAATAAGAATTTGTTCTTAACTGACTTGCCTAATTAAATAAAGGTGGAAAATATATATAGCTAATATAACAGCAAGTATGTTATTCTAACCCGTGTCGGCTCAAAACAAAGTGTTCTGACATACAAGTCTTTTGAGTCAAAGCTGCATGCCTACTGCTAAACTCAGTGAAAGACTGAAGAGTCTTTATCCCAAGCTAAACAGACAGAAGGGAGACAAAACACCATAACCAAACAGCTCCTAAGAAGCCTCAGTCAGCAGTCAGCTCGTCTCTAATACAGCCCCAACCCTGTCACCTGGGCTGTTGTTGCCATCGTCATAGCAACATGTTCCCAAGGCTCTCTGGTGCTGTTGTCAGAGGATGCAATTTTAAAATAAAGAAGAAAGTTGTGTGTGTGTGTGTGTGTGTGTGTGTGTGTGTTCGTGTAGCACTCGAGAGAAGCTTTTGATGAATACTGAAAGACGCAGTCACATTATTTTCTCATAAATCCCCTGTCAATGCCAGCTAACCTTGTGCTAATATTGTGGTATGGTTAGTTTGGGGTTGTGGGGAGGTTCTGGCAGGGATGCTCAGGGTATTTGAGCTGTTAACTCACTCTAGCCTGTGCAGCAACCTCAGACTGCAGAATAAACAAAGACTCAACACTGGTTCAGTTCTGTCCCAACCCAACCTGGCAGTGGGGCTCTGTCACAACAGTATATATATATATATATATATATATATATATATATATATATATATATATATATATATACACACACACACACACACACACACACACACACACACACACACACACACACACACACACACACAAACACACGCACAAACAAACCTAAAATCACCCCAGAGGAAGCTGTGTTTGTGAGTGTGTGTATGTGTGTGTCCGTTCGTCCATCCATCATCGATGGACACTTGTGTAGCCTATAATTAAATGCCAATTAAATCTTATTTTTCATGGCTATACCGATAGCTCTCCTAAATGCTGTCTGGTGCAGGTGACATGCAGATGTTTACAGGCCAAGTGCCTCCAAGAATATCTAAGTATCACAACGAATATGAGAATCTTCACTATGAAATATTCTCTAAACGTGTGCATATTAATATCTGTACAATGTGTCTAATCATTACAAGCATGAATGATTCCTATTCCACTGTCTATCCAAACAGACTATGTAGGTTATTTCGTACAATACAATGCAGTGCAAAGTGCATGTTGAATCAGTTCAGCATGTCTGTCTAATCTGACATGATTGTTGATATGTAGGTTACTGTATATAGGGTGAACTGTCCAGAGAGACTAAAATATAGACTCAGCCCTTAAACTTTCTTCCATCTAAATCATTAACTATTTACAGTGGCAAGAAAAATGTTTGTTGATCCTTTGGAATTACCTGGATTTCTGCTTTAACTAATAACACACAAACAATTAGACGTTTTCATGTCTTTATTGAACACACCGTGTAAACAACAAAAGTATCTGAACCCTTGGATTTAATAACTGGTTCACCCTCCTTTGGCAGCAATAACCTCAACCAAACGTTTTCTGTAGTTGCGGATCAGACCTGCACAACGGTCAGGAGAAATATTGGACCATTCCTCTTTACAAAACCGTTTCAGTTCAGCAATTTTCTTGGGATGTCTGGTGTGAACCGCTCTCTTGAGGTCATTACACAGCATCTCAATCAGGACTCTGACTGGGCCACTCCAGAAGGCGTATTTTCTTCTGTTGAAGCCATTCTGTTGTTGATTTACTTCTGTGTTTTGGGTCATTGTCCTGTTGCATCACCCAACTTCTGTTGAGCTTCAATTGGCGAACAGATAGCCTTACATTCTTCTGAAAAATGTCTTGATAAACTTGGGAATTCATTTTTCTGTCGGTGATAGCAAGCTGTCCAGGCCCTGAGGCAGCACCAAACCATGATGCTCCCTCCACCATACTTTACAGTTGGGATGAGGTTTTGATGTTGGTGTGCTGTGCCTTTTTTTCTCACCACACATAGTGTTGTGTGTTTCTTCCTTCCTTTAGTTTCATCTGTCCACAGAATATTTTGCCAGTAGTGCTGTGGAACATCCAGGTGCTCTTTCGCAAACTTCAGACGTGCAGCAATGTTTTTTTTGGACAGCAGTGGCTTCTTCCGTGGTGTCCTCCCATGAACAGCATTCTTGTTTAGTGTTTTCTGTATCGTAGACTCAAAGATGTTAGCATGTTCCAGAGATTTCTGTTAGTCTTTGGCTGACACTCTAGGATACTTCTTAACCTCATTGAGCATTCTGCGCTGTGTGCTTGCAGTCATCTTTGCAGGATGGCCACTCCTAGGGAGAGTAGCAACAGCTGAATTTTCTCCATTTATAGAAAATGTGTCTTACCGTGGATTGATGAACATCAAGGCTTTTAGAGATACTTTTGTAACCCTTTCCAGCTTTATGCAAGTCAACAATTCTTAATCTTAGGTCTTCTGAGATCTCTTTTGTTCGAGGCATGATTCACATCAGGCAATGCTTCTTGTGAATAGCAAACTCACATTTTGTGAGTGTTTTTTATGGGTCAAGGCAGCTCTAACCAACATCTCCAATCTCGTCTCATTGATTGGACTCCAGGTTAGCTGACTCCTGACTCCAATTAGCTTTTGGAGAAGTCATTAGCCTAAGGGGTTCACATTCTTTTTACAACCTACACTGTGAATGTTTAAATGACGTATTCAATATAGACAAGAACAATACAATAATTTGTGTGTTATTAATTTAAGTACACTGTGTTTGTCTATTGTTGTGACTTAGATGAAGATCCGATCAAATTGAATGACCAATTTATGCAGAAATCCAGGTAATTCCAAAGGGTTCACATACTTTTTCTCGCCACTGTATTTTCCTAGATAGATGAGAGGTTGACCCTCTCAGGGGAAAGGTAACAATGAAATACCAAGAAACCACCAGAAACCTATTAATATTAATCATAAACTAGGGGCATTTACCTCAAGGTAAGCGATTCTACGTCTACTACAACAATGATTTGGTGGTTGAACTAAATTGAATTTCCACAACTACAAATGGCTAGTCGGAAATACACTTCAGGGAATTTCTGAGAAATAGTTTAATGGAAATAAGTTTCTGCTAATACAGTGTGTGTGTGTGTGTGTGTGTGTGTGTGTGTGTGTGTGTGTGTGTGTGTGTGTGTGTGTGTGTGTGTGTGTGTGTGTGTGTGTGTGTGTGTGTGTGTGTCCCAGCCCAGTGGTACAGCTGAGGTAATCACAGGGAGGTTAACGAGTCTGACTCTTCTAATTAGCTGTGAGTCATACAGTGTGACCGTCTGTGGGCTCTCGCGGTCACGCCTCAAGACATTTTCCTTTGTAGAAAAAGGGTAAATATTGGAATAATATGTTTATGTTCAATTAGCATATGCCCTTTTCGCTTGAGTCGCCATGCCTATTGTGGCGCTTACATGCCTGTGTAAAGAGTTACCTTTTAACTTTCTGTGCACTGATGCACTGGGGGAAGCGTAAGGCTAATGGTTAGTTGACCCCTTGTATCTAGGAAACTATACACAAAATGAATCATGTGACCAAATATTTAGAGAGAGGTCATCATGGAGTCTGTAAAGGAATAAACCACATGGGAAAAGGGTTAGGTTAAAAAAAAAACGATTTCCACAAAGTCAAATGAATGTATTGTTATGGGTTTCATGACGCTTGTATCTAAACCAAAGCAGATTATTTTAAGCTTGTTTTATACATCACTTGCGGTATCTATAAGCTACAACATGAGGTCCTAAACCTAGCATGAAATTGCATCCTTGCTGTGTGGGTTAATAGTGTCAAAATGTTTGCCTTGGGGTAAGTTGAGTCAAAGGCCACGGAGTAAGTTGAGCCAATGGCTACCATACCCATACAAATGATTATTACATTATCTCAGTTTTATGCATATGCATATGAACAAACATAAGCAGGGGTCTAGCTCCCTTTGAGGTTCTTGATAGACCAGCCAAGGAAGTGGCAGAAGGGAAGAAGTCCATTTGAGCAGCAGCAAGAGATGAAAATAATGAACTGAATGACACTGAAGAGCTGCATTGACAAAAAAGAAAACGGACATGAGAATATGAGAATCTTCACTGTGAAATATTCTCTAAATGTGTGCATTTTAAAATCAGTACAATGGTTACCAAAACCTGTGGGCTCTCCTTCACCGCAGCCAACATGAGTAAAACATTTAAACCTGTTAACCCTCACAAGGCTGCCGGCCCAGACGGCATCCATAGCCACGTCCTCAGAGCATGAGCAAACCAGATGGCTGGTGTGTTTACAGACATATTCAATCAATCCCTATCCCAGTCTGCTGTTCCCAAATGCTTCAAGAGGGCCACCATTTTTCCGTTTCCCAAGAAAACTAAGGTAACTGAGCTAAACGACTATCGCCCCGTAGCTCTCACTTCCGTCATCATGAAGTGCTTTGAGAGACTAGTCAAGGATCATATCACCTCCACCTTACCTGACACCCTAGACCCACTCCAATTTGCTTACCACCCCAATAGGTCCACAGACGACGCAATCACAATCACACTGCACACTGCCCTAACCCATATGGACAAGAGGAATACCTATGTAAGAACGCTGTTCATCGATTACAGCTCAGCATTTAACACCATAGTATCCTCCAAACTCGTCATGAAGCTCGAGACCATGGGTCTTGACCCCTCCCTGTGCAACTGGGTCCTGGACTTCCTGACGGGCCACCCCCAGGTGGTGAGGGTAGGAAACAACATCTCCACCCCGCTGATCCTCAACACTGGGGCCCCACAAGGGTGTGTTCTCAGCCCTCTCCTGTACTCCCTGTTCACCCATGACTGTGTGGCCATGCCCACCTCCAACTAAATAATCAAGTTTGCAGACGACACTACAGTGGTAGGCTTGATTACCAACAACGACGAGACGGCCATCATGGAGGAGGTGAGGGCCTTTGGAGTGTGGTGTCAGGAAAATAACCTCACACTCAACGTCAACAAAACAAAGGAGAGGATCATGGACTTCAGGAAACAGCAGAGGGAGCACCCCCCTATCCACATCGACGGGACAGTAGTGGAGAAGGTGGAAAGTTTTAAGTTCCTCGGCGTACACATCATGGACAAACTGAAATGCTCCACCCACACAGACAGCATGGTGAAGAAGGCACAACAGCACCTCTTCAACCTCAGGTGGCTGAAGAAATTTGGCTTGTCACCAAAAACACTCCGCCCACAACCGTAAGGCTCTCCAGAGGGTAGTGAGGTCTGCACAACGCATCACCGGGGGCAAACTACCTGCCCTCCATGACACCTACACCACCCGATGTCACAGGAAGGCCAAAAAGATCATCAAGGACAACAACCACCCGAGCCACTGCCTGTTCACCCGCTATCATCCAGAAGGTGAGGTCAGTACAGCTGCATCAAAGCTGGGACCAAGAGACTGAAAAACAGCTTCTATCTCAAGGCCATCAGACTGTTAAACAGCCATCACTAACATTGAGTGGCTGCTGCCAACATACTGACTCAAATCTCTAGCCACTTTAATAATTAAAAATTGGATGTAATAAATGTATCACTAGTCACTTTAAACAATGCCACTTTATATAATGTTTACATACCCTGCATTACTCATCTCATATGTATATACTGTACTCTATACCATCTACTGCATCTTGCCTATGCCGTTCGGCCATCGCTCATCCATATATTTATATATACATATTCTTATTCATTCCTTTACACTTGTGTGTGTATAAGGTAGTTAGATTACTTGTTAGATACTACTGCACGGTCGGAACTAGAAGCACAAGCATTTCGCTACACTCGCATTAACATCTGCTAACCATGTGTATGTGATCAATAAAATTTGATTTGATAGGTTTTGCACTGTACTGTGATTTGCAGATGGCTACAGAAGCCTATAGTTTGATTGTCCAAATTTCAGCCATGCAAGGTTATAAGGCCAGCATTTCATAAACTTCACTGTGGAAAAGGTGAAATGTTGATATGCTTCAGTTTTCTGCCTCATGACTGGTTTCTCATGTCTCCAGCGATCATGAGGTAAAATATATATATATTTTTAACAGTCATTTATATTTACAATCCCCTTATCCAAACAGCTTACTCTTATCAATGTGTAAATAATGGTGTTATTTCTATAAAAGATCAAGTAGATGTGGAACCGACAGGTTGCTCCACCTTATTCATTGTTTCATTGCATGTAAAGGTGGTGGAATTATGAGAGAATTAAGTCAAGGTCAGAATACATCTGTAAACACCTCAGCCACAACTTCATTTCTTTGATCTCCACCCCAAACTAGTAGCGGGTTAATAGCATGCTATTCTCATGCTTAAGTTCAAGGTCAGAATACGCATAGAGAGAAAAGTGCACAGAAAAAGGGAATTACCCACTGGGCACAGACATCAGTTCAACGTCTAGTTTTTAATTACATTTGGTTGAATTTTCAACTAACGTGAATTAAATGTGAAATAAATTTTAAAAATCACCATGTCATTGGATTTAGGTTAACAGTTGGGTGAAAAAAATACGAAATCCCTTAAATTGATTACTTTGTGCAAATCAAATCCGTTTTCTACGTTGATTTAACATCATCATATTGAATTTTGTGGTTGAAATGACGGTGGAAAAAACTTTGATTCAAACAGTTTTTTCCCAGTGTGTATGTTCCATTTACACCCCCTCTAACTATTTATGTTCCTAGATAGGTGAGAGGTTGACCCTCTCAGGAACAAGGCAACAATGATATACCAAGAAATCACCAGAAACCAAGGAAACATTAATCATGGACTAAGGGCCAGTACCTCAAGGTAAACCACTCTACGCTTGCTGCCCTTCTCTACAATGACTTAGAGGTTGATCCAAAAAGGTTGAACCAAAAGGGGAAATGCAATAAATACACAGAAAACACCAGGAAACCCAGGAAATATGAATAATATCCCAAATTGGCCCTGGAGTCATCAGGCTAAGTGTGGGAAGTATGAGTGTGAGAAATGTAGGCTAAGACTGGCACACACACACACACACACACACACACACACACACACACACACACACACACACACACACACACACACACACACACACACACACACACACACACACACACACACACACACACACACACAAACACACACACACACACACACACACACATTGCAAATACAGTCTCATGCAAAGGCACACACAAAACTAAAAGAAATGACTCCATCAATAACCATAATGTGATGATTCTCCTATCTCAGTTTCAATGACAACATTGCAACCACAACCTTGAACCAATGAACAATGACCCACAAATAGCAGTTATATAGACTGGGGGGTTTCTGATGGCAATCCCTGTGTGTCTGTCAGATTCAAGGAGGTGTATGTTGGCGAAACCAGTTTCCAGGAAGTGACCATTAAAGATGGGTCATTGGGGAAAAGCACCTGTGGGGGGGAAAGTCATCCGTCTGGCTCTAAGGTGACACGCAGGTATGGGGAGGAGTGTAACGATGACAGTTGGCACTGGTGGGCACGGGGTGAGTCTCGACTCCATTGGGGGAGATGTAGGGGTGACATGGGTAAAATGATCCACCTGTTTCCACTTTTGTCTCTGGTTCTGACTAAAAGTGGGCACCTACTGGGAATGTAATTGTATCTCAGAGGACGATGCAGACTGAATGTCAAGTCATAGAGAGAGCCACACACTTGGCTGAGATAAACTGTCAGTAGTCTCGGTAACACAGAACGACATTTGGTCAGATACCATTTTTGTTAAGTAGTCTGTCCCCGAGAGACTACACTGTCAGTAGTCTACTCCTAGCCATCTACATCTACTCCTAGCCATCTACATCTACTCCTAGCCATCTACATCTACTCCTAGCCATCTTTGTTCATTGAAACTGTTTATACACTGATTACAGCTTTATTAGTTGAGAGAGAGAGAGAGTGAGAGAGAGACAGAGAGAGAGAGAAAGACAGAGAGACACAGAGAGAGAGAGACAGAGACAGAGTGAGAGAGAAAGAGCAAGAGACATAGAGAGACAGAGAGTGAGAGAGACAGAGAGAGAGAAAGAGAGAGAGACAGAGAGAGACAGAGACAGAGAGAGAACTGATAGATCAAATTTACAATTTCTGATCGTTTGACCTTTCAATATTCAACTAAATCAATGAGACAATATATTAATCCCAATGACAATATGGCAATCAAATGCCCCCTTAAGCTAGTCAATTGCAACTTGGGTATGATGGGCCCCAAAACAAACAACAACAATATGAAGAACGCATGGCATGGACCGTATTTACATTGGGGCTCCTATCTTGTTTTTATTGGTGGATAAATATGCCACGATCGCATCATAGCACCACACACACACACAGCTACCCCACTGTTAGTGACATATCACGTAATCCTACTCCCACAGCGACTATATAACAGAAGTAAATAAAAAACGTTTACAGACATACAGTACGTGAATGCGGTACATGCCACACACACAACATGCAGACAGACACAGTCAATTACACATTTTCACTTTATCTCTCTAACACACTCTCTCTCACACACACACGCTCACTCAAATACACACACACACACACACACACACACACAAAACATCATGGGGGAGAGGCAGCAAACCTCATAAAGGTCATCCTTACACACCTTCTGCAGCAGGCTGAGTAACATATCACACATACACAAACATGCGCACACACACACTCACACATACACACACATGCAGGGCTAGAGCCTTATTGAGAAATAAATGACACTTTTCAACCATTGATCCCCTGAAATGAAATGGATCCTAAAACCCTAAACCAACTTGAAATATCACTACATGTTGTGATGGATGTGGAAGTAACGCAAGGTCCCTAGCAAGCCAAGAACCACTTTTAACCAGCCCAAAACAGAAATGCTCTATCCACAGCCAGGGATGGACTGGTCATGGACTGGTCATCTGTAGCCAGTATGGGCCTGTATGATGTTTTTCTGAGTGTTTTTTTGTTGCACAGAATGACTATTATTTGGCAAAGAATAGGGGTTTGAAGTTGTAAAAAAAATGGGCCGGTGAGGTTCTTTGAGGGGAAAAAATGGGCCTGTGTGTTAGAAATGCCCGAGACAATTTTGGGTCCCAGTCCTCCCCTGTCCACAACCCTCACCAGGATACCCCCATTGGGATAAATGGCCAGGCTGCTATCAAGGCTAAGGGTCATTATAAACTGTGTGACTGCTGATGGAACCCTCTATAGAAAGCTGGACAGTATGGTCACAGGCATGGGGGATTGGCATTACATATCAGCTGACATGCAATTACAGTAACATTAATACAATGACATTTTCCATGTGTGACATGTCATCACCTTTGAATAATAACAAAGGCCTATGAACAAACAAAGTCATTATTTGCAGAAGAGCTCTCGAGTGAAGGGGGGGCTCAATGTTTGCATTCTACAGTGGATTTGGAAAGTATTCAGACCTCTTCCCTTTTTCCACATTTTATTATGTTACAGCCTTATTCTAAAATGGATTCAATAAAAAAAAATCCTCCTCAATCTACACACAATACCCCATAATGACAAAGCAAAACCATTTAAAAAAAAAAATTATTTAGCAAATTTATTAAAAACAATAAACGGAAATACCTTATTTACATAAGTATTCAGACCCTTTGCCACGACACTCAAAATTGAACTCAGGTGCATCCTGTTTCCATTGATCATCCTTGAGATGTTTCTACAACTTGACTGGAGTTCACCTGCGGTAAATTTAATTGATTAGACATGACTTGGAAAGGCACACATCTGTCAATATAAGGTCCCACAGTTTACAATGTATGTCAGAGAAAAAACCAAGCCATGAGGTCAAAGGAATTGTCCTTGGAGCTCCGAGACATGATTGTGATGAGGCACAGATCTGGGGAATGGTACCAAAATATTTCGGCAGCATTAAAGGTCCCCAAGAACACAATGGCTTCCATCATTCTTAAATGGAAGAATTTTGGAACCACCAAGACTCTTCCTATAGCTGGCCGCCCGGTCAAACTGAGCAATCGGGGGAGATGGGCCTTGGTCAGGGAGGTGACCAAGAAACCAATTGTTACTCTGATAGAGCTCTAGAGTTCCACTGTGGAGATGGCAGCACTCCACCAATCAGGCCTTTATGGTAGAGTGGCCAGACAGAAGCCATTCCTCAGTAAAAGGCACATGACAGCCCGCTTAGAGTTTGCCAAAAGGAACCTAAAGGACTCTCAGACCTTGAGAAACAAGATTCTCTGGTCTGATGAAACCAATATTGAACTCTTTGGCCTGAATGCCAAGCGTCACATCTGGAGGAAACCTTGCACCATCCCTACGGTGAAGAATGGTGGTGCCAGCATCATGCCGTGGGGATGTTTTTCAGCACCAGGGACTGGGAGACTAGTCAGGATCGAGGGAAAGATGAACGGAGCAAAGTACAGAGAGATCCTTGATGAAAACCTGCTCCAGATTGCTCAGGACCTCAGACTGGGGTGAAGGTTCTGTGAAAATAGCTGTGCAGCGATGCTCCCCATCCAACCTGATAGAGCTTGAGAGGATCTGCAGAGTAGAATGGGAGAAACTCCCCAAATACAGGTGAGCCAAGCTTGTAGCGTCATACCCAAGAAGACTCAAGAATGTACTTGTTGTCAAAGGTGCTTTAAAATAACAAAGTACTAAGTAAAGGTTCTAAATACTTTTGTAAATGTAATATTTCGGTTATTTATTTATTTTAATAGAAAAAATTTCCAAAAACCTGTTTATGCTTTGTCATTATGGGGTATTGTGTGTAGATTGATGAGGGGGGGAAATGATTTAATCCATTTTAGATTAAGGCTGTAACGTAACAAAAGGTGGAAAAAGTCAAGCGATCTGAATACATTCTGAATGCACTGTACATGGGTCAGGTGCGCTTGTCTCTGACGTGTGTGTGTGTGTGTGTGTGTGTGTGTGTGTGTGTGTGTGTGTGTGTGTGTGTGTGTGTGTGTGTGTGTGTGTGTGTGTGTGTGTGTATGTAACAGTGCCACGGCCATCGTCTCTCAACTGTCAGCACCACTTGCTCTCTGGTGCCACATCACTCTCTACCTGCCCGGTGGGTTCCCTGGGGTCGGTGGCCATGAATGTCTGTCCCTTGCATCTTGGTGGAGCGCAGTGCGTTGAGAGGGGAGAAGAAAATAAATGTGGTCGACCTTCTTCTCCTTTCCCCTGCCCTACTTCCTGTTTGTGTGTGTGTGTGTGTGTGTGTGTGTGTGTGTGTGGCGCAAGATCGGCAGCTCCGGGATCCACACACACAATTCTAAGCTATCAACTGTGTCACCCAGCTAAACATCTGACCCGCTAAAGTGGGGCTCTAATTTCCATCACCTAAACTCAAGCTTAGATGTCTCTATTAACACGCCGTGACATCACACACGTTTCCATGGAGACAGCAGAACCCTTCACCTGAGAGAGAGCGAGAGAGAGAAAGAGAGAAAGAGAGAGAGAGGACGCGTTCTACTTGATAATGACTTGACTGTACACCGTGTCAACAGCTCCAAGGTCAGAATGATTGACAGAGAAAGTTGACCAATCATACGTGTCCTTGGATGACAGTGTCACTACAAACCAAACCCCACTTGGCCAGAGAAAAGGGGAGTTGGCTTTTATCAGCACAGCAGTGATCAAACGAGTTGGGGACATGGCAGCGTAACCTTTTCCTGACTTTTTACTGGGGCCGTCTGGTTTGCCCAGCGGGCGGGTGTGTGTCGTCATCCGGTGTCCTAAGCAGGACAGTGTGTGTCGTCATCCGGTGTCCTAAGCAGGACAGTGTGTATCGTCATCCGGTGTCCTAAGCAGGACAGTGTGTGTCGTCATCCGGTGTCCTAAGCAGGACAGTGTGTGTGTATGTGTTTGTTGGGCTAACTGGTGTCCTAGGCAGGATCATACAGTATGTGTATGGCTGTCTGTTTGTGTGTGCGAGACCATCCGGTGTGGCCAGCGACGTGGCCTGTCCACCTCATGGCCCCTGGCAACCATGTATATCTCAATGACAATGTCACTGCCAAAGGTCGGTCTCTCTCGCTCGCTCTCTCTCTCCCTCTCTCCCTCTCTCTCTCTCTCTCTCTCTCTCTCTCTCTCTCCCTGTGGGGATGAATGCCCTTGACATTCCAATTGCATTGAATTCCCTGAATACACCCAAGACATGTTATTTTCCATAATATGTCCAGGTGAAAGAGACTCAACTCTATACTCTTCTGGAAGGTTGGTGACTTGTGGACTTCAGAGTCTTGGGAGTTCCAAGACGGACGTTCAAGAAACTCTGTGTTCACTCCTGATGTGCCCATCTGCAACACAATGAGTAGTCATGGGGGGACAATTAGCCTATACCTGCGGATTTCCCCTCTCTTTGTCCTGTCGTCACAGCAGAATAGGCTGGATAACCTCTGCTGCATCCAGATTGATATGAGAACTGGCTACGTTCTACGACACCCATTTGCACTTTCTGACTTAATAAGGAGATGCATTCCATTCTTTTCATTGGAGCAAAATGTCTTTCTTTCATGTGGCCAAGAGAGACTCGGAGCTGAAGATTACCAATCAACTCCTGATCCAACTGAACCTTATATGTCATGGTTTTTCAGTTGAAGTGGAACGCACACACATGCATACCGTCACATACGCGCAAACACTACTCTTAATGAGTTAGAAGTTCAAAAGGGACGTTTCCAAATCCTTTCAGAGCTAAATCTAATCAGTCCCCTGGCTTGTTGCCTATGTCTTTAGTATAGAGACAAGCAGGCAAACTTCAACTTCCTTGTTGTTTCTAAACAGCGGCAACAATGTTATGTCCCAACAATCTTTACACTACCGACATGAACAAATACCACAGTTTACTATAGCATATTACAGTACTTATTATAGAATTCTGGAGTAAACTGTAGTATACTGTTGTATACCTCGATCATGTGTAGTATTTACTATAGAATTGTGTTGTATACTGTAGAATACTATAGTAAATACTACAGTATACTATGGAATGCAAAAACACTACAGTAAATACTACAGTATATACCACAGTATTTAATTTGCATATACCCTGCCCATTCCCCTCCTCCATATCCCAATTTGTGCCACCCATAAGTGAGAAACCCACATGCCAAGTATAGACCATATACAGTATTGTGTTCCCTACCCTACAGGTTATAGAAAAGAGCAGAAGCTCTGAACTAAATTTGCTCTTCCAGTATTTTGTCCAGTAGGTTTTCTTAAGGACAACGCCCACAATACTATGTCTAAGATAAAATAAAAACACTATAGTAAACAGTACAGTAATGTCCACAAAAACACTACAATAAATACTACAGTATATTAGTCCCCAAAAACAGTACAGTAAATATTACAGTATACTACAGTTTGAAAAAACATTACAGTAATTACTATAGCATACAGTATCAGTCAAAAGTTTGGACAGACCTATTCATTCAAGGGTTTTTCTTTATTTTTACTATCTTCTATGTTGTAGGATAATAGTGAAGACATCAAAACTATGAAATAACACATAAAGAATCATTTAGTAACCAAAAAAGTGTTAAACAAATCAACAAATTTTACATTCGTCAAATTAGCCACCCTTTGCCTTGATGACACCCCGGCCATCCTACAATCTAAGCTTGATGCAGTCAATCTCACACAAATTATCAATGAACCTACCAGGTACAACCCCAAATCCGTAAACACGGGCACCCTCATAGATGTCATCCTAACTAACTCACCCTCCAAATACACCTCTGCTGTTTTCAATCAAGATCTCAGTGATCACTGCCTCATTGCCTGCATCCGTAATGGGTCTGCGACCAAACGACCACCCCTCATCACTGTCAAACGCTCCCTAAAACACTTCTGCGAGCAGGCCTTTCTAATCGACCTGGCCGGGGTATCCTGGAATGACATTGACCTCATCCCGTCAGTAGATGATGCCTGGCTATTCTTTAAAAGTGCCTTCCTCACCATCTTAAATAAGCATGCCCCACTCAAAAAATTTAGAACTAGGAATAGATATAGTCTTTGGTTCACTCCAGACCTGTCTGCCCTTGACCAGCACAAAAACATCCTGTGGCGTTCTGCATTAGCATCGAATAGCCCCCGTGATATGCAACTTTTCGGGGAAGTTAGGAACAAATATACACAGGCAGTTAGAAAAGCTAAGGCTAGCTTTTTCAAACAGAAATTTGCATCCTGTAGTACTAACTCAAAAATGTTCTGGGACACTGTAAAGTCCATGGAGAATAAGAGCACCTCCTCCCTGCTGCCCACTGCTCTGAGGCTAGGAAGCACTGTTACCACCGATAAATCCACTATAATTGAGAATTTCAATAAGCATTTCTCTACTGCTGGCCATGCTTTCCACCTGGCTACCCCTACCCCGGTCAACTGCCCGCACCCTCCAAAGCAACCCGCCAAAGCCCCCACCATTTCTCCTTCACCCAAATCCAGATAGCTGATGTTCTGAAAGAGCTGCGAAATCTGGACCCATACAAATCAGCTGGGCTAGACAATCTGGACCCTCTCTTTCTAAAATGATCTGCCGAAATTGTTGCAACCCCTATTACTAGCCTTTTCAACCTCTCTTTTGTATCGTCTGAGATTCCCAAAGATTGGAAAGCTGCCGCGGTCATCCCCCTCATCAAAGGGTGTGACACTCTAGACCCAAACTGCTACAGACCTATATCTATCCTACCCTGTCTTTCTAAGGTCTTCGAAAGCCAAGTTAACAAACAGATTACTGACCATTTCGAAACCCACCATACCTTCTCCGCTATGCAATCTGGTTTCAGAGCTGGTCATGGGTGCACCTCAGCCACGCTCAAGGTCCTAAACGACATCATAACCGCCATCGATAAGACACATTACTGTGCAGCCGTATTCATCGACCTGGCCAAGGCTTTCGACTCTGTCAATCACCACATTCTTATTGGCAGACTCAACAGCCTTGGTTTCTCAAATGACTGCCTCGCCTGGTTCACCAACTACTTCCCTGATAGAGTTCAGTGTGTCAAATCGGAGGTCCTGTTGTCCGGACCTCTGGCAGTCTCTATGGGTGTGCCACAGGGTCCAATTCTCGGGCCGACTCTCTTCTCTGTATACATCAATGATGTTGCTCTTGTTGCTGGTGATTCTCTGATCCACCTCTACGCAGACGACACCATTCTGTATACTTCTGGCCCCTCTTTGGACACTGTGTTAACTAACCTCCAGACGAGCTTCAATGCCATACAACTCTCCTTCCATGGCCTCCAACTGCTCTTAAACACAGGTAAAACTAAATGCATGCTATTCAATCGATCACTGCCCGCACCTGCTCGCACGTCCAGCATCACTACTCTAGACGGCTCTGACTTAGAATACGTGGACAACTACAAATACCTGGGTGTCTGGTTAGACTGTAAACTCTCCTTCCAGACTCACATTAAGCATCTCCAATCCAAAATTAAATCTAGAATCGGCTTCCTATATCGAAACAAAGCATCCTTCACTCATGCTGCCAAACACACCCTCGTAAAACTGACCATCCTACCGATCCTCGACTTCGGTGATGTCATCTATAAAATAGCCTCCAACACTCTACTCAACAAACTGGATGCAGTCTATCACAGTGCCATCCGTTTTGTCACCAAAGCCCCATATACTACCCACCATTGCGACCTGTACGCTCTCGTTGGTTGGCCCTCGCTTCATACTCGTCGCCAAACCCACTGGCTACAGGTTATCTACAAGTCTCTGCTAGGTAAAGCCCCGCCTTATCTCAGCTCACTGGTCACCATAGCAGCACCCACTCATAGCATGCGCTCCAGCATGTATATCTCACTGGTCACCCCCAAAGCCAATTCCTCCTTTGGCTGCCTTTCCTTCCAATTCTCTGCTGCCAATGACTGGAACAAACTGCAAAAGTTTCTGAAGCTGGAGACTCATACCTCCCTCACTAGCTTTAAGCACCAGCTGTCAGAGCAGCTTACAGATCACTGCACCTGTACATTGCCCATCTGTAAACAGCCCGTCTCAGTTGCAAATGAGAACTTGTTGTCAACTAGCCTACCTGGTTAAATAAAGGTGAAAAAAAAGACAGCTTTGCACACTTTTGGCATTCTCTCAACCAGCTTCACCTGGAATGCTTTTCCGACAGTCTTGAAGGAGTTCTCACATATTCTGAACACTTGTTGGCTGCTTTTCCTTAACTCTGCGGTCCAACTCATCCCAAACCATCTCATTTAGGTTGAGGTCGGGTGATTGTGGAGGCCAGGTCATCTGATGCAGCACTCCATCACTCTCCTTCTTGGTCAAATAGCCCTTGCACAGCCTGGAGGTGTGTTGGATCATTGTCCTGTTCAAAAAAACCAATGATAGTCCAACTAAGCGCAAACCAGATGGGATGGCGTATCGCTGCAGAATGCTGTCGTAGCCATGCTAGTTAAGTATGCCTTGAATTCTAAATAAATCACAGACAATGTCACCAGCAAAGCACCCCCACACCTCCTCCTCCATGCTTCACGGTGGGAACCACAAATGCAGAGATCATCCATTCACCTACTCTGCGTCTCACAAAGACACAGCGGTTAGAACCAAAAATCTCAAATTTGGACTCATCAGACCAAACGACAGATTTCCAACGGTCTAATGTCCATTGCTCGTGTTTCTTGGCCGAAGCAAGTCTCTTATTCTAATTGGTGTCCTTTAGTAGTGATTTCTTTGCAGCAATTAAACCATGAAGGCTTGATTTAAGCAGACTACTCTGAACAGTTGATGTTGAGATATGTCTGTTACTTGAACTCTGTGAAACATTTATTTGGGCTGTTAACTGAGGTGCAGTTAACTCTAATGAACTTATCCTTTGCAGCATAACTCTGGGTCTTCCTTTCTTGTGGTGGTGCTCATGAGAGCCAGTTTCTTTATAGCGCATGATGGTTTTTGAGACTGTACTTCAAGAAACGTTCAAAGTTCTTGAAATGTTCCGTATTGACTGACCTTCATGTCTTAAAGTAATGATGGACTCTCATTTCTCTTTGCTTATTTGAGCTGTTCCTGACATAATATGGACTTGGTATTTTACCAAATAGGGCTATCTCTGTATGCCAACCCTACCTTGTCAAAACACAACTGATTGGCTCAAACGCATTAAGGAAAGATGTTCTACAAATGTACTTTTAACAAGGCACACCTGTTAATTGAAATGCATTCCAGGTGACTACCTTATGAAGATGGTTGAGAGAATGCCAAGAGTGTGCAAAGCTGTCAAGGCAAAGGGTGGCTACTGAAGAATCTAAACTATATTTTGATTTGTTTTAACACTTTTTTGGTTACTACATGATTCCATATGTGTTATTTCATAGTTTTTACATCTTCACTATTATTCTTCAATGTAGAAATTAGTAGGTGAGTCCAATCTTTTGACTGGTACCGTATACAAAATTGTTTTTACTACAGTATTTATACTATAGGAAACTGTAAATACTACAGTGTACTACAGTCATGTCTGCAACACTACAGTAAATACTCCAGTAAAGTCTGCAAAAACACTACAGTGAATACTATAGTATTTAACCATAGTATACTATAGTATTTTTTCATGTGTTGAAGATAGATATTGGTTTCAACCACACAAACGGCAGCCTTGACTGTCTGTCCCCTCCACCCACCAGGGTGAAAGTGTTGACCATTAGTCTTGGCGGCCACAGGGCGATCGTGTAGATTGGTAGTAGTAGAGAACTGTCGGGCCACACAGGTGACAAGGGGAGGCAGAGCTGCTATAAAACACAGGGTGAAACCAATATGTCACTCTCACTCGGCCAAAGAGGAAGAAATTATTAGTTTCCTTCAGACAGGTTCCTCACTCCACAACCCAGCCAGCAAGCCAGACATTGAGGATGTAGCCACCGTAGCTGTGTGTAATCCGAGACGTTGGTCCCTGCCCGCTGCCTGCCTACCATCGTCAGTTTGAAAAAAGTCAAGTGTGTGCCCCTCGCCAGGACAGATGCCACGCGCCGCCGGCTAAAAGCAGACAGCCGATAATCAACGCCTCAGTGTCTGCGTCAGTTCTCACATTGACCTGAGAACAACCAAGACCGGTCTTGACCGGTTGTAACTCTGTTGATAAGGCTTTGGCGACACCCTGTGACAACTTTTGGTATGATACCTAACATGTTGAGGGACGGGAAGAAGAACATGTGAGAGGGAGCACCTGTTTAGGGAGTATGCTTGGGCCAAAAGCAGTGGGGCACAGTAGGGGTAGAGGACAGGGCAAGCTGTTAACTATAGATATTTACTGTGTTTGTAAAGATGAGGGGAACAGCCGCTGAAAGACTTTCTCCGTACCCCTCGGCAATTATATTATATGACCATGCATGTAAATCTCTACTTCTATTCCAATCGAGACACTGCGTTCTGTCACTCTCTCTCTCGCATGATGAAATAATCACCCACTGTAACAGACTGAATGTATGTATGCAAATAGTGGCCCTTAATTAACACGTGGGGAAGAATTATGCAACAGACAAACCTCCACGACACCCCTCCACCCTGTGCTATTTTCATGGCAGGTGGCAGCTGACAGATCTGTGGCAAACGACAGCTTCATCCTTCTCATCATTGGACAAGCAGTTCCACCTAGTGGATGTAAAAAGTGTTTCCTCATAGAGTATTACGTCATACTCATAAGGAGGATGAGCTGGCCAATCAGCGGTCTAGAGGATGAGTTGGCCAATCAGCAGTCTAGAGGATGAAATGGCCAATCTACTCCCATGAATAACAGTATTACCACACTATTGGAGCTTGAAACACACGCATTTCATCTGCAAATATGTGTACTGACCACTAAAATGGATGCGTCTGCTGATGCCACTGTTATTATACTCTTACCATACTGCTCAGTGTATTTATACACCTGCCCCCCCATCCACCAATACACATGTAAATATTGGACTATAAATTGTGCCTTCCTGTATTATACTTACGGCAAAATTCTTTATTCTATTTCATTTACTTTGTATTCTTATCTTGTATTATTTCTTATTGCTCTTGCATTGTTGAGGAACTTGTAAGCATTTTGATGGATGATGTATTCCATGTCTGTATATACACCATTTGCTTTGTTGATGAAAAACTCCGAACTTGATTTGACTGGCGTCCACCTACACCATTCGGTTGTTGGAGTACGCCCACACTATTCCAATATAGAAACACTTCCTTTTAACATAATTACCATTTTTGAAAGGAAAATAATTTCACTCATATTGTAAGTAATTATAGGTCATGTGTAGAAATCTGAAAACATTGGACAGTTACTTTAAAAGCATTGCTGCTGAAGTTGTCAATGTCAACATTCAATCACTGCCAAATTAAACTAGCCTGTTACCAAAACCTGATCAGGATGTATTCTCTAATGTTTCTACATCTGTATGGTAAACCAAAACAATTAGATTGGATGAGTTAGGGGCAAACTAGAGCAAGTTTCCAGTTATTGCCTTTCAAATCAGTGAAGTGAACACAGTTCAGGAGAAAGGAGTTTGGCATGCACCCCTGCTCAGTGGTAACCAACAAGGGTAGGCAAGGACTTTGTACAAGGACTTTTCCCAATATGTTAATTTTATTACATTTCTATAGTGCTTTTCGTAGAATCTCAAAGCACTTCAAGAACAAAAAAAATATATACAAGCAATATCATTAAAGGTGAATTGATAGAGGCTTTGAAAGCTGCATCCTCCAAAGATGAGGGTCAGTTCATGGCTTGAGGTAGACAGAGGATGATAGATGGTGATTGAGCCTGCTGTGAAAACCCTGATCGCTCTCACACACACACGCTAACCTGGTCACAGAGCATTTTGTATTATTCTGTACATAAATCCAAGACCCTCCATTTAGTACATGTAACTTCTTTTAAGGTACATACCCCTTTGTATGACATGTTACGAATTTGCAGAACATCTTAAATTCTAGCTAGGTAGCTAGCAGCTAGGGGTTAAGTTTAGGTGTTAGGTTAAACGGTTAGCTAACAATGCAAAGTAGCAAACAATGTAAAGTAGTTGAAAAGTTGCTAATTAACTAAAATGCAAAAGTTGTCCGTGAGATTCAAACTCACCTTTGGGTTGCTAGACATTTGCGATATATACACACACACCTTTCATTTTACCCCTAAGCAAACATATCCTAATTTCAGTGTCCTGGAATTTCTTGACTGTTACGTCTAGTCTAGGAGACCAGGCTGACTAATCCAATGTAACCTTACTCCATACTTGCAGAAAAGGATTCCAGCACAACCTTCTCCCACTGGCTGTTTTAAAGTATCTGTCCTAGTACAACACCAAACAGCTTTCCAGTCATCCATGAAGGGAAGAGCATGTCTGCTCTCAGCCCTAACTGAAGGAGGCCTATAATAAAAGGCTGCTCGACATGTGGAAAATCTCAATTGCATACGCCTCTCGTCCTCCCTCGTCTCCTTCTCAAAACCCATTGGATGAGAAAGCCAGAGGTCCCTCCCCTCTGACCAATAGATTTGAGGAGACTGCAATTGAGATCTTCCCATGGTGGTGGAGTGTATTTCTGGAATCTCTAACCAGAGTAATACACAGAGGGCGTGTAAGTACACATGTGTTTGAGGGGGAGATTAAATTTGTAGGCTAGCAGTAGTTTGAGCTGTCTAGACTTAATCCAAAAAAGTTAACTGACATGAGCCATTTGAGTGACCAACAAGAAGTGCTGATGCACAACCAAATTTTGAAATCGCACCATGTGCATTCTACCTCACCTGTAAATTGAGACAGTTCCTAAAAATATATAATTTTCTGGCCACGTTACTTTAGTTGAAAAACCAACATGTGAAAGCAGAGTGACACTAAAGATCTTCAAAGTACAGAAAACAATTTAACAAAACAAAGTGGCAACAGGTCATACACTTTTATTCACACGAGCATTTAACTAGGAAGTTAGGATTTCTCAACATGTCCAGAGACATACAATACATTTACATCTATGTCATTGGCGACATGTTTTTAAACAAAAGTTTACATTAAGTAATCAAAAAATGGATTGAATGTCTTTGCTATGGGTAACATATCTGTAATGAGTGAATATTACCCAAACTTGCATTTGGTAACATGATTGCTAATCAAGTCAGTATTACCCATTAAGTATACATTAGAAGTGCAACACTACATGTGAGGTGGACTTGAAACCTTACTTCCTTCCTCAGTCATCCGCACGTGTCCATCGATCTGGCAACAGCCGAGCTGATTGCAGTCAGGTAGGAGGCATGTAGAAGAACGGAGTGACCTGAAAAAGGCTCGCACCAGAGTAAATACAGCAGATGGCTGTGAACACATCTGGGTACTGTGTATACAACCAAGATTACGCCATATTGACTATGAGACTACACCTGTAGTAAGGTCAATGAAATGCAACCAAATGAAGTCAAATTGCACCATAGAACCTTACAGGATGACTCCACTACCTGCCACGTTTACCTGTTGGTGACGCAGGTTTACCTGGGATACCTTAGCGGTGGACTCAACTTCACCGGAAGCGACGCTGCGAGCGAGCGCCCCCTACTGACAGGCAGCGTCCGGTGCGTCGCTGTGAGGACAAGGAAAGCCCAAAATGTAACATGATTGCGCAATAGACCATAGTCAAATGAAATTCAAAATACATTTAACGTTTAATTTAAAAACGTTTTCATAAAATAGGCAGTTATTAACTAGGGTCTTATTTATAATACACATCTTATTTACAATAACCTTATGCACACCTTGGTTTGCGAGGTTTAGAGTCAATGCATTGGTCAGCTCTGCCACAGACTGGTTCAAGCCTGATCAACATGATCCAAAATGGAGATACATTTCGTCGAAGTCCCTCTGTTGAAAATCAAGAGAACTTTCACACGCAGTCCTGGGTGAAAGAGAGGCGCTAGAAACAAATGAAACTGGGTGCGACTTGAACTGGTTGGAACTGGTGTCGATGTGCATGTCGTCGTATACAATGTCCATCAGATACTGTGTTGTATTCTTTGGCGCCATTGCGCCTAGTGGTCGTGTAATTCTGCCAATATTCTCGGTCACCATATACGTCATATCTTCGCCGTTGCCCGTCAAAAGTTGTTCTTGGATGACCAGTTTAGTGAGCACCCTCTTCTGTTCGCAACGAATGTATTTTTTGAGAGTGGCTTTGACAAGGTTGGTGCGCCACCGTTTCAGGCCTTCCTTGGAACTCAAATGGAGAAGTTTCCTCAGTCTGCACTTTGAACGTTTACCAGATCTTCTGGAGTAGCAAGGTTTCAGTACTTTGAATTCCACTTTAGTTTCCATGCTGTCCAAGCACATTTCACAAAATGTTAAAAAATAAATCGTGTCTGTGAGTTAGCCGTTTGTAATATCAACTCAGCCAGCGAGATCATTCACAACTATACAGCTGGATAAATTCAACTGAATCAAAATAAAATGTTCGAGGATAAAAAGTCAATGCACTTAACGTTACGATGATGCGTCTTACGACCAAAAATGTAGTCAAAACATGAATAGATTAAAATTCCAAGATCCCACTCGCTGTAGTATCACAAAATGGAATGAGTAAAACGTTGACAGCACATTGCTATCTTCGGAAAAGAAAGTTCCCATGATCCTTTGGAGCAAAAACTCTTCTTCTATGAGGTTTAACGGTGGTTGGCATCCAATTTGTTGAATTACCGCCACCTACTAGACTGGAGTACAACACCCTTATACTTTTCTTGAAAAATACAAACGTACTAAATGAACACCCTACCATCGAAAACTACACTCACTCATTTCAAAGTTATATCAAATAAAATTAACACCACCCTACTCCACTAATTAAATGTATTTATTCCTACCTCATGCCATATCACTCCAATTTGAGCAGCAGCAGCTGAAAAATGAGCTCCTACAAATATTGAAATTTACATGGTTTTTAGAGTGAAGTACATCGGAAAAAAGCAAAAGAAAACTGCAAGACTGAATAGGAGAAAAAACAAGCAACAAACAAAGAAGATAGGCTTTTGAAAAATAACTATTTTTTCATAAAATTGTAGTTATCTTAGCTAGCTGAATTGTTTACCAGTTGCTAAGCAGTTGCTAGGGACTCTTTTGGAAGAAGCTGGCTAGCTAACGAAGAACAACAAAGAATATCTAGTTAACAGAAGAAAAGAAAGAGAAAATCAGGACAGAAGAAAAAGGATATCAAAGTGAAACAGTTCTCTAAAGACACAAGAGACAATAATACATGAAACAACACTTCTGTAGCTCGTCAACTATGTGTCTGTCTATCCCTGTTCTCTCCCCTCTGCACAGGCCATACAAACGCTTCACACCGCGTGGCCGCTGCCACTCTAACCTGGTGGTCCCAGCGCGCACGACCCACGTAGAGTTCCAGGTCTCCGGCAGCCTCTGGAACTGCCGGTCTGCAGCCAACAAGGCTGAGTTCATCTCAGCCTATGCTACCCTCCAGTCCCTAGACTTCCTGGCGCTGACGGAAACATGGATTACCACAGATAACACTGCTACTCCTACTGCTCTCTCTTCGTCTGCCCACGTGTTCTCGCATACCCCTAGAGCATCGAGCCAGCGGGGTGGTGGCACTGGAATCCTCATCTCTCCCAAGTGGACATTCTCTCTTTCTCCCTTGACCCATCTGTCTATCTCCTCATTTGAATTCCATGCTGTCACAGTTACCAGCCCTTTCAAGCTTAACATCCTTATCATTTATCGCCCTCCAGGTTCCCTTGGAGAGTTCATCAATGAGCTTGACGCCTTGATAAGTTCCTTTCCTGAGGATGGCTCACCTCTCACAGTTCTGGGTGACTTTAACCTCCCCACGTCTACCTTTGACTCATTCCTCTCTGCCTCCTTCTTTCCACTCCTCTCCTCTTTTGACCTCACCCTCTCACCTTCCCCCCCTACTCACAAGGCAGGCAATACGCTTGACCTCATCTTTACTAGATGCTGTTCTTCCACTAATCTCATTGCAACTCCCCTCCAAATCTCCGACCACTACCTTGTATCCTTTTCCCTCTTGCTCTCATCCAACACTTCTCACTCTGCCCCTACTCGGAGGGTATTGCGCCGTCCCAACCTTCGCTCTCTCTCTCCCGCTACTCTCTCCTCTTCCATCCTATCATCTCTTCCCTCTGCTCAAACCTTCTCCAACCTATCTCCTGATTCTGCCTCCTCAACCCTCCTCTCCTCCCTTTCTGCATCCTTTGATTTTCTCTGTCCCCTATCCTCCAGGCCGGCTCGGTCCTCCCCTCCTGCTCCGTGGCTCGACGACTCACTACGAGCTCACAGAACAGGGCTCCGGGCAGCCGAGCGGAAATGGAGGAAAACTCGGCTCCCTGCGGACCTGGCATCCTTTCACTCCCTCCTCTCTACATTCTCCTCTTCTGTCTCTGCTGCTAAAGCCACTTTCTACCACTCTAAATTCCAAGCATCTGCCTCTAACCCTAGGAAGCTCTTTGCTACCTTCTCCTCCCTCCTGAATCCTCCCCCCCCCCCCTCCCTCTCTGCGGATGACTTCGTCAACCATTTTGAAAAGAAGGTTGACGATATCCGATCCTCGTTTGCTAAGTCAAATGACACCGCTGGTCCTGCTCACACTGCCCTACCCTGTGCTTTGACCTCTTTCTCCCCTCTCTCTCCAGATGAAATCTCACGTCTTGTGACGCCCGGCCGCCCAACAACCTGCCCACTTGACCCTATCCCCTCCTCTCTTCTCCAGACCATTTCCGGAGACCTTCTCCCCTTCCTCACCTCGCTCATCAACTCATCCTTGACCGCTGGCTACGTCCCTTCCGTCTTCAAGAGAACGAGTGTTGCACCCCTTCTGAAAAAACCTACACTCGATCCCTCCGATGTCAACAACTACAGACCAGTATCCCTTCTTTCTTTTCTCTCCAAAACTCTTGAACGTGCCGTCCTTGGCCAGCTCTCCTGCTATCTCTCTCAGAATGACCTTCTTGATCCTAATCAGTCAGGTTTCAAGACTGGGCATTCAACTGAGACTGCTCTTCTCTGTGTCACGGAGGCTCTCCGCACTGCTAAAGCTAACTCTCTCTCCTCTGCTCTCATCCTTCTAGACCTATCTGCTGCCTTTGATACTGTGAACCATCAGATCCTCCTCTCCACCCTCTCCGAGTTGGGCATCTCCGGCGCGGCCCACGCTTGGATTGCGTCCTACCTGACAGGTCGCTCCTACCAGGTGGCGTGGCGAGAATCTGTCTCCGCACCATGCGCTCTCACCACTGGTGTCCCCCAGGGCTCTGTTCTAGGCCCTCTCCTATTCTCGCTATACACCAAGTCACTTGGCTCTGTCATATCCTCACATGGTCTCTCCTATCATTGCTATGCAGACGACACACAATTAATCTTCTCCTTTCCCCCTTCTGATAACCAGGCGGCGAATCGCATCTCTGCATGTCTGTCAGACATATCAGTGTGGATGACGGATCACCACCTCAAGCTGAACCTCGGCAAGACGGAGCTGCTCTTCCTCCCGGGGAAGGACTGCCCGTTCCATGATCTCGCCATCACGGTTGACAACTCCCTTGTGTCCTCCTCCCAGAGTGCTAAGAACCTTGGCGTGATCCTGGACAACACCCTGTCTTTCTCCACTAACATCAAGGCGGTGACCCGATCCTGTAGGTTCATGCTCTACAACATTCGCAGAGTACGACCCTGCCTCACACAGGAAGCGGCGCAGGTCCTAATCCAGGCACTTGTCATCTCCCGTCTGGATTACTGCAACTCGCTGTTGGCTGGGCTCCCTGCCTGTGCCATTAAACCCCTACAACTCATCCAGAACGCCGCAGCCCGTCTGGTGTTCAACCTTCCCAAGTTCTCTCACGTCACCCCGCTCCTCCGCTCTCTCCACTGGCTTCCAGTTGAAGCTCGCATCCGCTACAAGACCATGGTGATTGCCTACGGAGCTGTGAAGGGAACGGCACCTCCATACCTTCAGGCTCTGATCAGGCCCTACACCCAAACAAGGGCACTGCGTTCATCCACCTCTGGCCTGCTGGCCCCCCTACCTCTGAGGAAGCACAGTTCCCGCTCAGCCCAGTCAAAACTGTTCGCTGCTCTGGCACCCCAATGGTGGAACAAGCTCCCTCACGACGCCAGGACAGCGGAGTCAATCACCACCTTCCGGAGACACCTGAAACCCCACCTCTTTAAGGAATACCTAGGATAGGATAAAGTAATCCTTCTAACCCCCCCCCCCCCCTTAAAAGATTTAGATGCACTATTGTAAAGTGGTTGTTCCACTGGATATCATAAGGTGAATGCACCAATTTGTAAGTCGCTCTGGATAAGAGCGTCTGCTAAATGACTTAAATGTAAATGTAAAATGTAATATCCTGAAAGGATAGGACATCACCACTTAACACACCCTGTAACTCTTCTGATGTCAAGTCTCGCACACCCAAATACCTCTCTGCAGCTGTCACCACAACGTCAATTTTCTGCGACTTCCATTCCATCCCTGCAGTACAGTTGATAATAATTTCTACAAATGCTAAAAATCCAATCTTACTGAAACTTATACCATTGTTTGGCCTAGCCCTCTGTACTGGTATATCTCAACTAGTCTCATCACTCCTCCCCCTTAACCCATCTTCCTCTACTTTATTCACTGCCTCAGAATATGACAACTTCTGCACTACTCTAACCCAGGAACCTCAACCTGCCTCTCTCGCACGGGACATTTTTGATCCTCAGCTCCATGGGCACCCCTACAATTAACCCATTCCACTACTTTCCCCGATACTACACATTCCTTTGTCTCATGCCCTTCTGCACACCTTGGCCCCTCCCTCCTACACATGTCCATAAGCTTGACACCTATAACATCGTAATGTATTCAGCACATACTCATACAGGATAACTTATGTATCCTAACTTCACTTTGTCGGGCAAAGACTCAACTTCAACACTCAAACGAACAGACAATGACTCCTCTGTTTCCCCACTCGCCACCTACATTGGTACCCTTTTCTTGAGAGCGAAACAATTCACGTTTCTTGCCCCCATTTGTTTTACTCCGAACGCTTTCACCTTCTGACCAACAGAAACACAAACAATTATCACTAGACCACTTTTGGTTACCCTCACCGATTCCACATTCCCCAACTCTTTTTTTCACCCACCGTGAAACCACAAATGAATCAGCCAAAAGGCAAGAGTCTACTTTTTCCATAAACTTCACTCCTACTGTCACAGACTCATCTTTTTCCTTACCCTCTGTGCATACCTCAGTCTCCAATACTTCACCCTTATTCACTTCCATTTCTCCTCCTGTCTTCAGCTCCCTCTGCTAACACTTTCTATCATTCTTATTTAACAAACCATCTACCTTTTTTCCACCATTTTATCCGACTCAAGCTCACCCTCTTCTTCCCTCTCTCTCTTAGACCTCCTCTCCCTCTCTTTTTCCCTCCATTCCTCCTCCGTTTTCCAAGTATACGTCTCCTTATGATAATACTGCACTACTCCTGCACTACTCTACTTGCACATTCATCTTCTGCACATCTATCACTCCAGTGTTTAATTGCTATATCCTAATTACCTTGCCACTATGCCCTATTTTATTGCCTTACCTCCCTTATCTTACCTCATTTGCACACACTGTATATATACTTTTTTTCTACTGTATTATTGACTGTGTGTTTGTTTATTCCATGTGTAACTCTGTGTTGTTGTAAGTGTCGAACTGCTTTGCTTTATCTTGGCCAAGTTGCAGTTGTAAATGAGAACTTGTTCTCAACTAGCCTACTTGGTTAAATAAAGGTGAATAATCTTTTTTTTTTTTTTTAACTCCTGACAACCATTTTGTTCTTGCTTTTTCTAGGGACTCCCTTTCTGCTCGGAGAAAAAACAGTGGACTTCTCTGTAATGTAAAATGTATTATTAGCTCCACCTATACAGGGTCGTCACTAGTTACCACGGCCACAAAGTCCTACACCAAGCGTATTTATACAATTTCTCTTCTTAAAATGTGATTTAAAACCTAACCGTAATCACAATGCTAACCGTATGCCTAACCTTAAATGAAGTATCATGCTCAGATTCCTAATGACGTCTCAGATTTCATTATTTGTGAACAGGGACAGTTTCGTTGCAAACAAGACACACCGATTTGGCATTGGAGAAATAAACTCAGCAAAAAAAGAAACGTCCCTTTTTCAGGACCCTGTCTTTCAAAGATAACTCGTAAAAATCCAAATAACATCACAGATCTTCATTGTAAAGGGTTTAAACACTGTTTCCCATGCTTGTTCAATGAACCAGAAACAATTAATGAACATGCACCTGTGGAATGGTCCTTAAGACACTAACAGCTTACAGACGTAGGCAATTAAGGTCACAGTTATGAAAACTTAGGACGCTAAAGAGGACTTTCTACTGACTCTGAAAAACACCAAAAGAAAGATGCCCAGGGTCCCTGCTCATCTGTGTGAACGTGCCTTAGGTATGCTGCAAGGAGGCATGAGGACTGCAGATGTGGCCAGGGAAATAAATTGCAATGTCCGTACTGTGAGACACCTAAGACAGAGCTACAGGGAGACAGAACGGACAGCTGATCGTCCTCGCAGTGGCAGACCATGTGTAACAACACCTGCACAGGATCAGTACATCCGAACATCACACCTGCGGGACAGGTACAGGATGACAACAACAACTAACCGAGTTACACCAGGAACGTACAATCCCTCCATCAGTGCTCAGACTGTCCGCAATAGGCTGAGAGAGGCTGGACTGAGGGCTTGTAGGCTAGTTGTAAGGCAGGTCCTCACCAGACATCACCGGCAACAATGTCGCCTATGGGCACAAACCCACCGTCGCTGGACCAGACAGGACTGGCAAAAAGTGCTCTTCACTGACGAGTTGAGGTTTTGTCTCCCCAGGGGTGATGGTCGGATTTACGTTTATCGAATGAGCATTACACTGAGGCCTGTACTCTGAAGCGGGTTCGATTTGGAAGTGGAGGGTCTGTCATGGTCTGGGGCGGTGTGTCACAGCATCATCGGACTGAGCTTGTTGTCATTGCAGGAAATCTCAACGCTGTGCGTTACAGGGAAGACACCCTCCTCACTCATGTGGTACCCTTCCTGCAGGCTGATCCTGACATGACCTTCCAGCTTGACAATGCCACCAGCCATCCTGCTTGTTCTGTGCGTGATTTCCTGCAAGACAGGAATGTCAGTGTTCTGCCATGGCCTCCGAAGAGCCCGGATCTCAATCCCATTGAGCACGTCTGGGACCTGTTGGATCGAAGGGTGAGGGTTAGGGCCATTCCCCCCAGAAATGTCCGGGAACTTGCAGGTGCCTTGGTGTAAGAGTGGGGTATCATCTCACAGCAAGAGCTGGCAAATCTGGTGCAGTCCATGAGGAGGAGATGCACTGCAGTACTTAATGCAGCTGGTGGCCACACCAGATACTGACTGTTACTTTTGATTTTGACGCCCCCTTTGTTCAGGGACACATTATTCCATTTCTGTTAGTCACATGTCTGTGGAACTTGTTCAGTTTATGTCTCAGTTGTTAAATATTATGTTCATACAAATATTTACACATGTTAAGTTTGCTGAAAATAAACGCAGTTGACAGTGAGAGGATATTTCTTTTTTTGCTGAGTTTATGATAAAATTAACACATAGGACTACAGTGAGGGAAAAAAGTATTTGATCCCCTGCAGTTTTTGTATGTTTGCCCAGTGACAAAGAAATGATCAAATAAACCTACCATTAAAATTATAGACCGAACAGTGAGAGACAGAATAACAACAAAAAAATCCAGAAAAACGTATATCAAAAATGTTATAAAATGATTTGCATTTTAATGAGGGAAATAAGTATTTGACCCCTCTGCAAAACATGACTTAGGACTTGGTGGCAAAATCCTTGTTGGCAATCACAGAGGTCAGACGTTTCTTGTAGTTGCCCACCAGGTTTGCACACATCTCAGGAGGGATTTTGTCCCACTCCTCTTCGCAGATCTTCTCCAAGTCATTAAGGTTTCGAGGCTGACATTTGGCAACTCAAACCTTCAGCTCCCTCCACAGATTTTCTATGGGATTAAGGTCTGGAGACTGGCTAGGCCACTCCAGGACCTTAATGTGCTTCTTCTTGAGCCACTCCTTTGTTGCCTTGGCCGTGTGTTTTGGGTCATTGTCATGCTGGAATACCCATCCACGACCCATTTTCAATGCCCTGGCTGAGGGAAGGAGGTTCTCACCCAAGATTTGACGGTACATGGCCCCGTCCATCATCCCTTTGATGCGGTGAAGTTGTCCTGTCCCCTTAGCAGAAAAACACCCCCAAAGCATAATGTTTCCACCTCCATGTTTGACGGTAGGGATGGTGTTCTTGGGGTCATAGGCATCATTCCTCCTCCTCCAAACATGTTGAGTTGATGCCAAAGAGCTCAATTTTGGTCTCATCTGACCACAACACTTTCACCCAGTTGTCCTCTGAATCATTCAGATGTTCATTGGCAAACTTCAGACGGGCATGTATATGTGCTTTCTTGAGCAGGGGGACCTTGCGGGCGCTGCAGGATTTCAGTCCTTCACGGCGTAGTGTGTTACCAATTGTTTTCTTGGTGACTATGGTCCCAGCTGCCTTGAGATCATTGACAAGATCCTCCCGTGTAGTTCTGGGCTGATTCCTCACCGTTCTCATGATCATTGCAACTCCACGAGGTGAGATCTTGCATGGAGCCCCAGGCCGAGGGAGATTGACAGTTCTTTTGTGTTTCTTCCATTTGCGAATAATCGCACCAACTGTTGTCACCTTCTCACCAAGCTGCTTGGCGATGGTCTTGTAGCCCATTCCAGTCTTGTGTAGGTCTACAATCTTGTCCCTGACATCCTTGGAGAGCTCTTTGGTCTTGGCCATGGTGGAGAGTTTGGAATCTGATTGATTGATTGCTTCTGTGGACAGGTGTCTTTTATACAGGTAACAAGCTGAGATTAGGAGCACTCCCTTTAAGAGTGCTCCTCGTTACCTGTATAAAAGACACCTGAGAGCCAGAAATCTTTTTGATTGGGAGGGGGTCAAATACTTATTTCCCTCATTAAAATGCAAATCAATTTATAACATTTTTGACATGCGTTTTTCTGGATTTTGTTGTTGTTATTCTGTCTCTCACTGTTCAAATAAACCTACCATTAAAATTATAGACTGATCATTTCTTTGTCAGTGGGCAAACGTACAAAATCAGCAGGGGATCAAATACTTTTTTCTCTCACTGTATCTCTCTGTTCATTCTTGGTCTGTAATTTCGGCAGTGGTACAAAAAGTACCCAATTGTCATACTTAAGTAAAAGTAAAGATACCTTAATAGAAATGACTCAAGTAAAAGTGAAAGTTACCCAGTAAAATACTACTTGAGTAAAGGTCTAAAAGTGTTTGGTTTTAAATATACTTAGCTAAGTATCAAAAGTAAATGTAATTGCAAAAATATACTTAAGTGTCAAAAGTAAAAGTATAAATCATTTCAAATTCCTTTTTTCTTGTTTGTCCTTTATAGATATATATTTTATGGATAACCAGGGAAAATGTACGGAGTAAAAAGGCAATTATTTATCTACGAACGTAGTGAAATAAAAGTTATCAAAAATATAAATGGTAAAGTACATATACCCCAAAAACGACTTAAGTAGTACTTAGAAGTATTTTTACTTAAGTACTTTACACCACAATTTTGGTAATTTGTGTGGCATTATAAACTATTCTGCTAATATGTAAAATTACGTAGAATTGCATGAAACGTTTATAAAAAGCTATCAAAAATCCTGTGTTGCCATGTAATGCTTAAAGGACAAACAGTTTCTTAAACTGCATATGTAAGGCTCTGGTCTGTCCAAGAAGTGATGGTAAACGGCATAGACATGTTCTCTGCTATCCACTTTGTTTTAATTATTATTTTGAGTATGGGGAGGTTCACTGTTATTGTTTTTTCAATCGTTCATAGATGGTTTAGGTAAAATATTTACTGAAGGGAGCGCCATCCATTTGTTTTTAGTAAAGTCTAGCCATTCCAGCCTGGATGGGAGAAAAATATGGTTATTTTGGAAAAAAGGTTCAGTTGTATGCAGGTTGTCTCTTGAGAGGTCCACCCCAAAATAGACAACACAAGAGAGCATAAGCGACGTATATATTAGTAGCAGACATACAGTACATGCAGACATGCATACATATTCTTCCACCAGGTGGCACATTTAACTATCAGTATTATTATTGTGCCACAAGAGGGCAGCCCAGCAACACAACTCAGTTCATTAAGGGCTAAGCCTATAGGCTATGATTACCACTGATCAGATATTTATTATTTTATGGTCAGTGTGTTCATTTCGTACATAGCCTTTTGTTGTGCGAACTGTTTCTGGCTGTGGAAAACAAGCAATGCCCAGTGTTGAGCAATGCTCACAACCAATGAATACAGCATGATTGAAAAGGCAATGGTCTAGAATAGATGCCAGTGAAAAGACAAGTACAGACATTAGCCCCCGCTTTCACACAAACACATGCACACACACAGGTTTACCGTGTGTTTTTATTTCTATTTATCTGATCTAATATTGAAGACAAGTTTTTTATTAATACTTGTATTATTACGTGGTATTACTTTTCTATTATTTCTCTATTTTCTGTCTCTGCAATGTCGAGAGAACCCCCCCCCCCCCCCCCCCCCCCCCACACACACACACACCTCAAAGATAGGGCTGTCTGTAATGCAATGGAATAATGTATTGTCAGCCTATTTCCTCTGCTCAAATCTCTACTTGTGCTCAATAGTCAAGGACTATTGACGACTATGCTGACTAGTGTAATGTGTTTCACTGATTCTATATTCATTCACTCTCTATGGGTGCAATGTAGTTCTGATATCTCAATATGTCTTGATTCTTGTATTCCTTGAAAGTAAAGTTGTAGAGAATATCCATATATTTAGCATACCACTAAATGTTTTGTATATTTCTGGTGTACTTTTGCTGACCAAAACAAATCTGTTATCTGGCCAACTTCTTTCACTGATTAACTAACCTGTTATATGGCCTTCTTGTTTCCCTAATTTACTAACCTGTGATATTTTCATTACCAGAGGACTACTCTATATCTCTTTTGTAGGCTTACAAGAAAATACTAGGCCTACTAGGCCTACAAGAAAATACTAGGCCTACTAGGTATACAAGAAAATACTAGGCCTACTACGGCTACAACAAAATACTAGGCCTACTAGGTCTACAAGAAAATACTAGGCATACTAGGTCTACAAGAAAATACTAGGCATACTAGGTCTACAAGAAAATACTAGGCCTACAAGAAAATACTAGGCCTACTAGGTCTACAATAAATACTAGGTCTTCAAGAAAATACTAGATCTACTAGGCCTAAAAGAAGATACTAGGCCTGCTAGGTCTACAAGAAAATACTAGTTCTACTAAGTCTACAAGAAAATACTAGGCCTACTAGGTCTATAAAAAATACTAGGCCTACTAGGTCTACAAGAAAATACTAGGCCTACTAGGTCTACAAGACAAATACTAGGTCTACAGGAAAATACTAGGACTACAAGGTCAACAAGAAAACACTAGGTCAACAAGAAAAACTTGGTCTACTAGGTCTACAAGAAAATACTAGGCATACTAGGCCTACAAGAAAATACTAGGTCTACCTAGGTCTACAAGAAAATACCAGGTCTACAAGAAAATACTAGGCCTACTAGGCCTACAAGAAGATAGTAGTTCTAATAGGTCCACAAGAAAATACTAGGCCTACTAGGTCTACAAGAAAATATTAGGTCTACTAGGTCTACAAGAAAATACTAGGCCTACTAGGTCTACAACAAAACACTAGGCCTACTATGTCTACAAGAAAATACTAGGTCTGCAATAAATCACTAGGCCTACTAGGTCTACAAGAAAATACTAGCCCTACTAGGTCTACAAGAAAATACTAGATCTACTAGGCCTACAAGAAGATACTAGGCCTGCTAGGTCTACAAGAAAATATTAGGTCTACTAGGTCTACAAGAAAATACTAGGCCTACTAGGTCTACAACAAAACACTAGGCCTACTATGTCTACAAGAAAATACTAGGTCTGCAATAAATCACTAGGCCTACTAGGTCTACAAGAAAATACTAGCCCTACTAGGTCTACAAGAAAATACTAGATCTACTAGGCCTACAAGAAGATACTAGGCCTGCTAGGTCTACAAGAAAATACTAGGCCTGCTAGGTCTACAAGAAAATACTAGGTCTACTAGGTCTACAAGAAAATACTAGGCCTACTAGGCCTACAAGAAAATACTAGGCCTACAAGAAAGTACTAGGCCTACCAGGCCAACAAGAAAATACTAGGTCGTCAACAAATCACTAGGCCTACTAGGTCTACAAGAAAATACTACGCTTACTAGGCCTAAAAGAAAATACTAGGCCTACAAGGAAATACTAGCCATACTAGGTCTACCAGAAAATACTAGATCTAAAAAGGCCTACAAGAAGATACAAGGCCTGCTAGGTCTACAAGAAAATACTAGGCCTACTAGGTCTACAAGAAAATACTAGGCATACTAGGTCTACAAGAAAATACTAGGCATACTAGGTCTACAAGAAAATACTAGGCCTACAAGAAAATACTAGGTCCTACTAGGTCTACAATAAATACTAGGTCTTCAAGAAAATACTAGATCTACTAGGCCTAAAAGAAGATACTAGGCCTGCTAGGTCTACAAGAAAATACTAGTTCTACTAAGTCTACTAGAAAATACTAGGCCTACTAGGTCTATAAAAAATACTAGGCCTACTAGGTCTACAAGAAAATACTAGGCCTACTAGGTCTACAAGACAAATACTAGGTCTACAGGAAAATACTAGGACTACAAGGTCTACAAGAAAACACTAGGTCAACAAGAAAAACTTGGTCTACTAGGTCTACAAGAAAATACTAGGCATACTAGGCCTACAAGAAAATACTAGGTCTACTAGGTCCACAAGAAAATACCAGGTCTACAAGAAAATACTAGGCCTACTAGGCCTACAAGAAGATAGTAGTTCTAATAGGTCCACAAGAAAATACTAGGCCTACTAGGTCTACAAGAAAATATTAGGCCTACTAGGTCTACAAGAAAATACTAGGCCTACTAGCTCTACAACAAAACACTAGGCCTACTATGTCTACAAGAAAATACTAGGTCTGCAATAAATCACTAGGACTACTAGGTCTACAAGAAAATACGAGGCCTACTAGGCCTACACGAAAATACTAGCCCTACTAGGTCTACAAGAAAATACTAGATCTACTAGGCCTACAAGAAGATACTAGGCCTGCTAGGTCTACAAGAAAATACTAGGCCTGCTAGGTCTACAAGAAAATACTAGGCCTACTAGGTCTACTAGAAAATACTAGGCCTACTAGGTCTACAAGAAAATACTAGGCCTACTGTGTCTACAAGAAAATACTAGGCCTACTAGGCCTAAAGAAAATACTAGGCCTACTCGGTCTACAAGAAAACACTAGGTATACTATGTCTACAAGAAAATACCAGGTCGTCAACAAATCACTAGGACCTACTAGGTCTACAAGAAAATACTAGGCTTACTAGGCCTAAAAGAAAATACTAGGCATACAAGGAAATACTAGCCATACTAGGTCTACCAGAAAATACTAGATCTTCTAGGCCTACAAGAAGATACTAGGCCTGTTAGGTCTACAAGAAAATAGTAGGCCTACTAGGTCTACAAGAAAATACTAGGCATACTAGGTCTACAAGAAAATACTAGATCTTCTAGGCCTACAAGAAGATACTAGGCCTGTTAGGTCTACAAGAAAATAGTAAGCCTACTAGGTCTACAAGAAAATACTAGGCATACTAGGTCTACAAGAAAATACTAGGCCTACAAGAAAATACTAGGCATACTAGGTCTACAAGAAAATACTAGCCCTACTAGGTCTACAAGAAATACTAGGTCTTCAAGAAAATACTAGATCTACTAGGCCTAAAAGAAGAAACTAGGCCTGCTAGGTCTACAAGAAAATACTAATTCTATTAAGTCTACAAGAAAATACTAGGCCTACTAGGTCTATAAAAAAATACTAGGCCTACTAGGTCTACAAGAAAATACTAGGCCTACTAGGTCTACAAGAAAAATACTAGGTCTACAGGAAAATACTAGGACTACAAGGTCTACAAGAAAACACTAGGTCAACAAGAAAAACTTGGTCTACTAGGTCTACAATAAAATACTAGGCATACTAGGCCTACAAGAAAATACTAGGTCTACTAGGTCCACAAGAAAATACCAGGTCTACAAGAAAATACTAGGCCTACTAGGCCTACAAGAAGATAGTAGTTCTAATAGGTCCACAAGAAAATACTAGGCCTACTAAGTCTACTAGAAAATACTAGGCCTACTAGGTCTACTAGAAAATACTAGGCCTACTAGGTCTACAAGAAAATACTAGGCCTACTGTGTCTACAAGAAAATACTAGGCCTACTAGGCCTAAAGAAAATACTAGGCCTACTCGGTCTACAAGAAAACACTAGGTATACTATGTCTACAAGAAAATACCAGGTCGTCAACAAATCACTAGGACCTACTAGGTCTACAAGAAAATACTAGGCTTACTAGGCCTAAAAGAAAATACTAGGCATACAAGGAAATACTAGCCATACTAGGTCTACCAGAAAATACTAGATCTTCTAGGCCTACAAGAAGATACTAGGCCTGTTAGGTCTACAAGAAAATAGTAGGCCTACTAGGTCTACAAGAAAATACTAGGCATACTAGGTCTACAAGAAAATACTAGATCTTCTAGGCCTACAAGAAGATACTAGGCCTGTTAGGTCTACAAGAAAATAGTAAGCCTACTAGGTCTACAAGAAAATACTAGGCATACTAGGTCTACAAGAAAATACTAGGCCTACAAGAAAATACTAGGCATACTAGGTCTACAAGAAAATACTAGCCCTACTAGGTCTACAAGAAATACTAGGTCTTCAAGAAAATACTAGATCTACTAGGCCTAAAAGAAGAAACTAGGCCTGCTAGGTCTACAAGAAAATACTAATTCTATTAAGTCTACAAGAAAATACTAGGCCTACTAGGTCTATAAAAAAATACTAGGCCTACTAGGTCTACAAGAAAATACTAGGCCTACTAGGTCTACAAGAAAAATACTAGGTCTACAGGAAAATACTAGGACTACAAGGTCTACAAGAAAACACTAGGTCAACAAGAAAAACTTGGTCTACTAGGTCTACAATAAAATACTAGGCATACTAGGCCTACAAGAAAATACTAGGTCTACTAGGTCCACAAGAAAATACCAGGTCTACAAGAAAATACTAGGCCTACTAGGCCTACAAGAAGATAGTAGTTCTAATAGGTCCACAAGAAAATACTAGGCCTACTAAGTCTACTAGAAAATACTAGGCCTACTAGGTCTACTAGAAAATACTAGGCCTACTAGGTCTACAAGAAAATACTAGGCCTACTGTGTCTACAAGAAAATACTAGGCCTACTAGGCCTAAAGAAAATACTAGGCCTACTCGGTCTACAAGAAAACACTAGGTATACTATGTCTACAAGAAAATACCAGGTCGTCAACAAATCACTAGGACCTACTAGGTCTACAAGAAAATACTAGGCTTACTAGGCCTAAAAGAAAATACTAGGCATACAAGGAAATACTAGCCATACTAGGTCTACCAGAAAATACTAGATCTTCTAGGCCTACAAGAAGATACTAGGCCTGTTAGGTCTACAAGAAAATAGTAGGCCTACTAGGTCTACAAGAAAATACTAGGCATACTAGGTCTACAAGAAAATACTAGATCTTCTAGGCCTACAAGAAGATACTAGGCCTGTTAGGTCTACAAGAAAATAGTAAGCCTACTAGGTCTACAAGAAAATACTAGGCATACTAGGTCTACAAGAAAATACTAGGCCTACAAGAAAATACTAGGCATACTAGGTCTACAAGAAAATACTAGCCCTACTAGGTCTACAAGAAATACTAGGTCTTCAAGAAAATACTAGATCTACTAGGCCTAAAAGAAGAAACTAGGCCTGCTAGGTCTACAAGAAAATACTAATTCTATTAAGTCTACAAGAAAATACTAGGCCTACTAGGTCTATAAAAAAATACTAGGCCTACTAGGTCTACAAGAAAATACTAGGCCTACTAGGTCTACAAGAAAAATACTAGGTCTACAGGAAAATACTAGGACTACAAGGTCTACAAGAAAACACTAGGTCAACAAGAAAAACTTGGTCTACTAGGTCTACAATAAAATACTAGGCATACTAGGCCTACAAGAAAATACTAGGTCTACTAGGTCCACAAGAAAATACCAGGTCTACAAGAAAATACTAGGCCTACTAGGCCTACAAGAAGATAGTAGTTCTAATAGGTCCACAAGAAAATACTAGGCCTACTAGGTCTACAAGAAAATATTAGGCCTACTAGGTCTACAAGAAAATACTAGGCCTACTAGGCCTACAAGAAGATAGTAGTACTAATAGGTCCACAAGAAAATACTAGGCCTACTAGTTCTACAAGAAAATATTAGGCCTACTAGGTCTACAAGAAAATACTAGGCCTACTAGCTCTACAACAAAACACTAGGCCTACTATGTCTACAAGAAAATACTAGGTCTGCAATACATCACTAGGACTACTAGGTCTACAAGAAAATACGAGGCCTACTAGGCCTACAAGAAAATACTAGCCCTACTAGGTCTACAAGAAAATACTAGATCTACTAGGCCTACAAGAAGATACTAGGCCTGCTAGGTCTACAAGAAAATACTAGGCCTGCTAGGTCTACAAGAAAATACTAGGCCTACTAGGTCTACTAGAAAATACTAGGCCTACTAGGTCTACAAGAAAATACTAGGCCTACTGTGTCTACGAGAAAATACTAGGCCTACTAGAACTAAAGAAAATACTAGGCCTACTAGGTCTACAAGAAAACACTAGGCCTACTATGTCTACAAGAAAATACCAGGTCGTCAACAAATCACTAGGACCTACTAGGTCTACAAGAAAATACTAGGCTTACTAGGCCTAAAAGAAAATACTAGGCATACAAGGAAATACTAGCCATACTAGGACTACCAGAAAATACTAGATCTTCTAGGCCTACAAGAAGATACTAGGCCTGTTAGGTCTACAAGAAAATAGTAAGCCTACTAGGTCTACAAGAAAATACTAGGCATACTAGGTCTACAAGAAAATACTAGGCCTACAAGAAAATACTAGGCATACTAGGTCTACAAGAAAATACTAGCCCTACTAGGTCTACAAGAAATACTAGGTCTTCAAGAAAATACTAGATCTACTAGGCCTAAAAGAAGAAACTAGGCCTGCTAGGTCTACAAGAAAATACTAATTCTATTAAGTCTACAAGAAAATATTAGGCCTACTAGGTCTATAAAAAAATACTAGGCCTACTAGGTCTACAAGAAAATACTAGGCCTACTAGGTCTACAAGAAAAATACTAGGTCTACAGGAAAATACTAGGACTACAAGGTCTACAAGAAAACACTAGGTCAACAAGAAAAACTTGGTCTACTAGGTCTACAATAAAATACTAGGCATACTAGGCCTACAAGAAAATACTAGGTCTACTAGGTCCACAAGAAAATACCAGGTCTACAAGAAAATACTAGGCCTACTAGGCCTACAAGAAGATAGTAGTTCTAATAGGTCCACAAGAAAATACTAGGCCTACTAGGTCTACAAGAAAATATTAGGCCTACTAGGTCTACAAGAAAATACTAGGCCTACTAGGCCTACAAGAAGATAGTAGTACTAATAGGTCCACAAGAAAATACTAGGCCTACTAGTTCTACAAGAAAATATTAGGCCTACTAGGTCTACAAGAAAATACTAGGCCTACTAGCTCTACAACAAAACACTAGGCCTACTATGTCTACAAGAAAATACTAGGTCTGCAATACATCACTAGGACTACTAGGTCTACAAGAAAATACGAGGCCTACTAGGCCTACAAGAAAATACTAGCCCTACTAGGTCTACAAGAAAATACTAGATCTACTAGGCCTACAAGAAGATACTAGGCCTGCTAGGTCTACAAGAAAATACAAGGCCTGCTAGGTCTACAAGAAAATACTAGGCCTACTAGGTCTACTAGAAAATACTAGGCCTACTAGGTCTACAAGAAAATACTAGGCCTACTGTGTCTATGAGAAAATACTAGGCCTACTAGGCCTAAAGAAAATACTAGGCCTACTAGGTCTACAAGAAAACACTAGGCCTACTATGTCTACAAGAAAATACCAGGTCGTCAACAAATCACTAGGACCTACTAGGTCTACAAGAAAATACTAGGCTTACTAGGCCTAAAAGAAAATACTAGGCATACAAGGAAATACTAGCCATACTAGGTCTACCAGAAAATACTAGATCTTCTAGGCCTACAAGAAGATACTAGGCCTGCTAGGTCTACAAGAAAATACTAGGCCTACTAGGTCTACAAGAAAACACTAGGCCTACTATGTCTACAAGAAAATACCAGGTCGTCAACAAATCACTAGGACCTACTAGGTCTACAAGAAAATACTAGGCTTACTAGGCCTAAAAGAAAATACTAGGCATACAAGGAAATACTAGCCATACTAGGTCTACCAGAAAATACTAGATCTTCTAGGCCTACAAGAAGATACTAGGCCTGCTAGGTCTACAAGAAAATAGTAGGCCTACTAGGTCTACAAGAAAATACTAGGCATACTAGGTCTACAAGAAAATACTAGGCCTACTGGGCCTACAATAAAATACTAGTTCTACTACGTCTACAAGAAAATACTAGGCCTACTAGGTCTACAAGAAAGTACTACGTCTACAAGAACATGCTAGGTCTACCAGGTCTACAAGAAAATACTAGATCTGCTAGGCCTACAAGAAGATACTAGGCCTGCTAGGTCTACAAGAAAATAATAGGCCTACTAGGTCTACAAGAAAATACTAGGCATCCTACGTCTACAAGAAAATACCAGGCCTACTAGGCCTACGAGAAAATACTAGGCCTACTAGGCCTACAAGAAAATACTAGCCCTACTAGGTCTACAAGAAATACTAGGTCTACAAGAAAATACTAGATCTACTAGGCCTAAAAGAAGATACTAGGCCTACTAGGTCTACAAGAAAATACTACGCTTACTAGGCCTAAAAGAAAATACTAGGCCTACAAGGAAATACTAGCCATACTAGGTCTACCAGAAAATACTAGATCTAAAAAGGCCTACAAGAAGATACAAGGCCTGCTAGGTCTACAAGAAAATACTAGGCCTACTAGGTCTACAAGAAAATACTAGGCATACTAGGTCTACAAGAAAATTCTAGGCATACTAGGTCTACAAGAAAATACTAGGCCTACAAGAAAATACTAGGTCCTACTAGGTCTACAATAAATACTAGGTCTTCAAGAAAATACTAGATCTACTAGGCCTAAAAGAAGATACTAGGCCTGCTAGGTCTACAAGAAAATACTAGTTCTACTAAGTCTACTAGAAAATACTAGGCCTACTAGGTCTATAAAAAATACTAGGCCTACTAGGTCTACAAGAAAATACTAGGCCTACTAGGTCTACAAGACAAATACTAGGTCTACAGGAAAATACTAGGACTACAAGGTCTACAAGAAAACACTAGGTCAACAAGAAAAACTTGGTCTACTAGGTCTACAAGAAAATACTAGGCATACTAGGCCTACAAGAAAATACTAGGTCTACTAGGTCCACAAGAAAATACCAGGTCTACAAGAAAATACTAGGCCTACTAGGCCTACAAGAAGATAGTAGTTCTAATAGGTCCACAAGAAAATACTAGGCCTACTAGGTCTACAACAAAACACTAGGCCTACTATGTCTACAAGAAAATACTAGGTCTGCAATAAATCACTAGGACTACTAGGTCTACAAGAAAATACGAGGCCTACTAGGCCTACAAGAAAATACTAGCCCTACTAGGTCTACAAGAAAATACTAGATCTACTAGGCCTACAAGAAGATACTAGGCCTGCTAGGTCTACAAGAAAATACTAGGCCTGCTAGGTCTACAAGAAAATACTAGGCCTACTAGGTCTACTAGAAAATACTAGGCCTACTAGGTCTACAAGAAAATACTAGGCCTACTGTGTCTACAAGAAAATACTAGGCCTACTAGGCCTAAAGAAAATACTAGGCCTACTCGGTCTACAAGAAAACACTAGGTATACTATGTCTACAAGAAAATACCAGGTCGTCAACAAATCACTAGGACCTACTAGGTCTACAAGAAAATACTAGGCTTACTAGGCCTAAAAGAAAATACTAGGCATACAAGGAAATACTAGCCATACTAGGTCTACCAGAAAATACTAGATCTTCTAGGCCTACAAGAAGATACTAGGCCTGCTAGGTCTACAAGAAAATAGTAGGCCTACTAGGTCTACAAGAAAACTAGGCTACGGCACGTACTAGCCGGCCTCGGTACAGGCCGAGGCACAAGATAGGCCTACGGCCGTACAGGCACGGCACAAGATACTAGGCCACGTACTAGGCTCTAGGCACAGAAAATACTAGCCCTACTAGGTCTACAAGAAATACTAGGTCTTCAAGAAAATACTAGATCTACTACGCCTAAAAGAAGAAACTAGGCCTGCTAGGTCTACAAGAAAATACTAATTCTATTAAGTCTACAAGAAAATACTAGGCCTACTAGGTCTATAAAAAAATACTAGGCCTACTAGGTCTACAAGAAAATAGTAGGCCTACTAGGTCTACAAGAAAAATACTAGGTCTACAGGAAAATACTAGGACTACAAGGTCTACAAGAAAACACTAGGTCAACAAGAAAAACTTGGTCTACTAGGTCTACAATAAAATACTAGGCATACTAGGCCTACAAGAAAATACTAGGTCTACTAGGTCCACAAGAAAATACCAGGTCTACAAGAAAATACTAGGCCTACTAGGCCTACAAGAAGATAGTAGTTCTAATAGGTCCACAAGAAAATACTAGGCCTACTAGGTCTACAAGAAAATATTAGGCCTACTAGGTCTACAAGAAAATACTAGGCCTACTAGGCCTACAAGAAGATAGTAGTACTAATAGGTCCACAAGAAAATACTAGGCCTACTAGTTCTACAAGAAAATATTAGGCCTACTAGGTCTACAAGAAAATACTAGGCCTACTAGCTCTACAACAAAACACTAGGCCTACTATGTCTACAAGAAAATACTAGGTCTGCAATACATCACTAGGACTACTAGGTCTACAAGAAAATACGAGGCCTACTAGGCCTACAAGAAAATACTAGCCCTACTAGGTCTACAAGAAAATACTAGATCTACTAGGCCTACAAGAAGATACTAGGCCTGCTAGGTCTACAAGAAAATACTAGGCCTGCTAGGTCTACAAGAAAATACTAGGCCTACTAGGTCTACTAGAAAATACTAGGCCTACTAGGTCTACAAGAAAATACTAGGCCTACTGTGTCTACGAGAAAATACTAGGCCTACTAGAACTAAAGAAAATACTAGGCCTACTAGGTCTACAAGAAAACACTAGGCCTACTATGTCTACAAGAAAATACCAGGTCGTCAACAAATCACTAGGACCTACTAGGTCTACAAGAAAATACTAGGCTTACTAGGCCTAAAAGAAAATACTAGGCATACAAGGAAATACTAGCCATACTAGGTCTACCAGAAAATACTAGATCTTCTAGGCCTACAAGAAGATACTAGGCCTGTTAGGTCTACAAGAAAATAGTAAGCCTACTAGGTCTACAAGAAAATACTAGGCATACTAGGTCTACAAGAAAATACTAGGCCTACTGGGCCTACAATAAAATACTAGTTCTACTACGTCTACAAGAAAATACTAGGCCTACTAGGTCTACAAGAAAGTACTACGTCTACAAGAACATGCTAGGTCTACCAGGTCTACAAGAAAATACTAGATCTGCTAGGCCTACAAGAAGATACTAGGCCTGCTAGGTCTACAATAAAATAATAGGCCTACTAGGTCTACAAGAAAATACTAGGCATACTACGTCTACAAGAAAATACCAGGCCTACTAGGCCTACGAGAAAATACTAGGCCTACTAGGCCTACAAGAAAATACTAGCCCTACTAGGTCTACAAGAAATACTAGGTCTACAAGAAAATACTAGATCTACTAGGCCTAAAAGAAGATACTAGGCCTGATAGTCTACAAGAGAATACTAGGCCTACTAGGTCTACAAGAAAATACTAGGCCTACTAGGTCTACAAGAAAATACTAGGCTTACTATGTCTACAAGAAAATACTTGGCCTACTAGGTCTGCAATAAAATACTAGGCCCTACTAGGTCTACAAGATAATACTAGGCCTACTAGGCATACAAGAAGATACGAGGCCTACTAGGCCTACAAGAAAATACTAGGTCTACTAGGTCTACAAGAAAATACCAGGCCTGCAATAAAATACTAGGCCTACTAGGTCTACAAGAAACTACTAGGCCTAATAAGAAAATACTAGGCCTACTAGGTCGACAAGAAGATACTAGGCCTACTGGGCCTACAATAAGATACTAGTTCTACTACGTCTACAAGAAAATACTAGGCCTACTAGGTCTACAAGAAAGTACTAGGTCTACAAGATAATACTAGGCCTACTAGGCATACAAGAAGATACGAGGCCTACTAGGCCTACAAGAAAATACTAGGTCTACTAGGTCTACAAGAAAATACCAGGCCTGCAATAAAATACTAGGCCTACTAGGTCTACAAGAAACTACTAGGCCTAATAAGAAAATACTAGGTCCTACTAGGTCGACAAGAAGATACTAGGCCTACTGGGCCTACAATAAGATACTAGTTCTACTACGTCTACAAGAAAATACTAGGCCTACTAGGTCTACAAGAAAGTACTAGGTCTACAAGAAAATACTAGCCCTACTAGGTCTACAAGAAAATACTAGATCTACTAGGCCTACAAGAAGATACTAGGCCTACTAGGTCTACAAGAAAATATTAGGCCTACTAGGTCTACAAGAAAGTACTAGGTCTACAAGAACATGATAGGCCTACCAGTACTACAGGAAGATACTAGGCCTACCAGAAAATACTAGGCCTACTAGGTCTACAAGAAAATACTAGGCCTACAAGAAAATTCTAGATTTACTAGGCCTACAAGAAGATACTAGGCCTATTAGGTCTACAAGAAAATAGTAGGCCTACAAGGAAATACTAGGCCTACTAGGTCTACAAGAAAATACTAGGCCTACTACGTCTACAGGAAGATACTAGGCCTACAAGAAAATACTAGGCCTACTAGGTTTACAAGAAGATACTAGGCCTACAAGAAAATACTAGGCCTAGTAGACCTACAAGAAAATACTAGGCCTACTAGGTCTACATGAAAATACTAGGCATACTAGGTCTACAAGAAAGTACTAGGCCTGCTAGGTCTACAAGAAGATACTAGGTCTACTAGGTTACCAGGAAAGTACTAGGTCTCAAAGGCCTACAAATTAATACTAGGCCTACAAGAAAATACTAGGCCTACTAGATCTACAAGAAAATACCCTTGATTTCTTATTAAAAAAAGGCAGTGTAGTTGGTATCTCTTCCCCTTGTTAGTGTTCACTCGCCCCATAACCCACCTCACAACATGAATAATTTATTGAATAACTCATCATTCCTCATATACAGATATATTTCAGTATTACAGGAATACAGATTTACCTTCCTTCCCTCTCTTCATCCCTCTCCTCCTCCCCTGACTCCCTCGCTCCTCCCCTGACTCCCTCACTCCTCCCCACTCCCTCCCTCCCTAACTCCCTTGATTCATAAAATAAGTCTCAGGCTGCTTTGAGAGGGTGTGATGTGCTCACAATAACATGCTCTGTCTAAGACAACTGAGCGGCTCTTCCTCTTCCTCTTTTTATTTTTCTTCCTCTGTTTCCCAATACAAAGCATTGTCTTACTCTCACCTCACAGTCAGAGTTATTTTATTGTTTGACAGGAAAGACAGTTTTTTGTCTTTGCTTGTCATATCCACTTGGATATGTCCTTGATGACTCAATATCAGTGGACTTTTGAACTTTCCTGAGACAGTTGAAACATTTATTGTGGGTGGTTTGGTACTCCTTCTTCACTCCTTCGGTCTTCATCTGTCTCTCTCAAATGTCTCTTTCTGTCTCCCTCTCTCTCTTCAACAACTATGAGATCAAGTTGCTTTTCATCCCTCCATCTCTTTACTCAGTTGACCTCTCTCTCTGTCTGCTTCTTTCTTTCTCTTTCTGTCCCCCTCCCTCTACCTCCCTCTCTCACTTCGTCTCTCCCCTTTTCTCTCTCTGTGCTTTTTCTGCTCCCTCTCTCTATCTCACCCTCTTTCTCCCCCATTCCATCTGGTTGTATATGTACACATGCTGTGCCTTGCTTGAGGAGTTCCTGGTTCCAACCAGTGTTAACAGTGATCCAGACAGCATTACATACTGTAAGTGTGGAGGAAAACACTCCATCTAAGGTGTTATGCATCCAATGTTCCTACATACATAACACACACACACACGCACGCACGCACGCACGCACGCACGCACACACACACACACACACACACACACACACACACACACACACACACACACACACACACACACACACACACACACACACACACACACACACACACACACACATTCCACTCCTGTCTCAAGGTTCAGCGGTATACAGTTGAGAAACAAGTTGTACCAGGTGTTGTACCAGGCTGCATGTGCTCCAATAATTTTGTTTGGTTGTTTTTGGATTTAGGGCTGCAGTAAAATAAACTGCTTTGGAGTTTTAGTCTGGTTTGGGGTTTGGAGTTTTAGCTTTGCACTAGCCTGGATCACATGTGACGTTACACTCATTTCTGGGAGGCAAAGATGTTGTCAAAAACCATAATGATAGATGATAATTTCAAGTATATCAGATAATATATAATTCAGTGTGTGTGTGTGTGTGTGTGTGTGTGTGTGTGTGTGTGTGTGTGTGTGTGTGTGTGTGTGTGTGTGTGTGTGTGTGTTGTGAGGCGGGATGGGTGGGGAGGTGACTTTCAGCCAGTCAGCAGCAACATCATCTTTCTCTGCAGAGCCACTGCACTGCCGAGGAAACTTCAACTGAGCCTCGTTCTCAGGAACACACACACATGTAAACACATGTACAAACACACTCACACACTGTCATCCTCCTCTAGGATAGTTTATGGTCACTGATGCAGAGGAGGCTGTGTCAGCACATATGACGTGTCTGTGTCTGTAAGATATAACTGGCCTCAAATCAGCTTTCAGAGGGATATTGGGGAAGAAAACACTAGTGCCTCTGTACAGAATCATAGTCTTCTAGTTGCTGTTTCATTCATTGTCCCAATGTGTGTTTATGTTGCATATTACTGTAGTGATTGTAACACAATTTAAAATGCCTACAATAACATTGTAGTATGTCTCTGTATGTATACTGAGTGTACAAAACATTAAGAACACCTTCCTAATATTGAGTTGCACCCCCTTTGCCCTCAGAACAGACTCAATTTGTCGGGGCAAGGTGTCAAAAGTGTTCCACCGGGATGCTGGCCCATGTTGACTCCAATGCTTCCCATGTGTTGTGTCAAGTGGGCTGGATGTCCTTTGGGTGGTGGACCATTCTTTATATACACGGGAAACTGTTGAGCGTGAAAAAACCAGCAGAGTTGCAGTTCTTGACACGCTCAAACCAGTGCTCCTGACACCTACTACCATACCCCGTTCAAAGGCACTTAAATATTTTGTCTTGCCCATTCTCCCTCTGAATGGCACATATACACAATCCATGTCTCAAGTATAGATATAATCCCGAAAGTCACTGTGTGTGTAGGTTAGTTAATAACCCGGCAGTGAAAAGGATCTAGGATCATCTTCCCATCCCCAAATCCTAACTTCATCCATTAGTTGGGAAAATGCAAAACTGACCCAAGATCAGGTTCTATGGGCAACTTAACCCTACTCTGTTGACAACCTAGCAAAATAGGTAACCTAAGGTCACATAAGGTCACAGCAACTGCAAGGTCAGATAAGGAAACTGTGAGCACTGTAGTTACTAGGCGACATCATTTATTGGTTTTACCAATCAGATGGATGTCTGCTGAGCCACCATTTTGGTTCTTGGGACACATGATTCATCTAACATAACCCACTTACCTCTCAGAGTGAGTGTAAACAATAGTTGAAGCGAGCCTGTGTGTCTGCAGTATTTGGGTGGAAAGAGCATCTCATGTAGGGCAGTGGACAAGGAACAATAGGACCGTGTTTGTTTTATGAAGAACAGGACCGTGTTCATTTTATGGGCATGCAACACACAAAATTTTGTTTTTAATTTGAAGGAAAACGGAAAATAGCGTTTCTTATCGGACAAGTCTGTTTAGTCCCTCCCTTCCTGTTTGAGTCGGGTTTCCTCTGTTTGGCTACATGCAGGACCATTCATCCACATCAATAGGTTTATATTTATATGAGTTTACCAGTCAAGTTGCCATGGTCAGAGGTGCTGCACCCATTCTAGTGATTCTATTTCTATGCATCCATCCCAGCCAGTCACATGGTGGATGGCAACAAACTAGGGAAGAACATAAACACCCTCATCGCCTAATTCCTCACTCCAATGCAGTCTATTGTTTTTCAAGTGCTAGCCTGGTTGCAGATCTCAGATCTGTTTGTGTTGCCAACAACAAACCTATAAATAAGCTAATGTTATCCCCCACGGTTATTACGTCTTCCGTATTTGGATTAATTTATGTATTGGTTCTCTGGTTCTACTAACGCCTATATCCTGCCAAACAGGCAGGATATAACCCCACCCACTTTGCCAAAGCACAGCCCCCACACCACTAGAGGGATATCTTCAACCACCAACTTACCATCCTGAGACAAGGCCGAGTATAGCCCACAAAGATCTCCGCCATGACACAACGCAAGGGGGGGCGCCAACCCAGACAGGAAGACCACGTCAGTGACTCAACCCATTCAAGTGAGGCACCCTTCCGAGGGACGGCATGGAAGAGCACCAGTAAGCCAGTGACTCAGCCCCTGTAATAGTGTTAGAGGCAGAGAATCCCAGTGGAGAGAGGGGAACCGGCCAGGCAGAGACAGCAAGGGCGGTTTGTTGCTCCAGTGCCTTTCCGTTCACCTTCACACTCCTGGGCCAGACTACACTCAATCATAGGACCTACTGAAGAGATGAGTCTTCAATAAAGACTTAAAGGTTGAGACCGAATCTGCATCTCTCACATGGGTAGGCAGACCATTCCATAAAAATTGAGCTCTATAGGAGAAAGCCCTGCCTCCAGCTGTTTGCTTAGAAATTCTAGGGACAATTAGGAGGCCTGCGTCTTGTGACTGTAGCGTACATGTAGGTATGTACGGCAGGATCAAATCGGAAAGATAGGTAGGAGCAAGCCCATGTAATGCTTTGTAGGCTAGCAGTAAAACCTTGAAACCAGCCCTTGCCTTAACAGGAAGCCAGTGTAGGGAGGCTAGCACTGGAGTAATATGATCACATTTTTTGGTTCTAGTCAGGATTCTAGCAGCCGTATTTAGCACTAACTGAAGTTTATTTAGTGCTTTATCCGGGTAGCTGGAAAGTAGAGTATTGCAGTAGTTTAACCTTGAAGTGACATTGAAATGTACAGCTGTGTGTCATCCTCATAGCAGTGAAAGTTAACTTTATGTTTTCGAATGACATCCCCAAGAGGTAAAATATATAGTGAAAACAATAATGGTCCCAAAACGGAATCTTGAGGAACACCGAAATTTACAGTTGATTTGTCAGAGGACAAACCATCCACAGAGACAAACTGATATCTTTCCGACAGATAAGATAAGATCTAAACCAGGCCAGAACTTGTCCGTGTAAACCAATTTGGGTTTCCAATCTCTCCAAAAGAGTGTGGTGATCGATGGCATCAAAAGCAGCACTAAGATCTAGGAGCACAAGGACAGATGCAGAGCCTCGGTCTGACGCCATTAAAAGGTCATTTTCCACCTTCACAAGTGCAGTCTCAGAGCTATGATGGGGTCTAAAACCAGACTGAAGTATTTCATATACATTGCTTGTCTTCAGGAAGGCAGTGAGTTGCTGCGCAACAGCTTTTTCTAACATTTTTAAGAGGAATGGAAGATTCAATATAGGTTGATAGTTTTTATATTTTCTGGGTCAAGGTTTGGCTTTTTCAAGAGAGTCTTTATTACTGCCACTTTTGGTGGGTTTGGTACACATCCGGTGGATAGAGAGCCATTTATTATGTTCAACATAGGAGGGCCAAGCACAGGAAGCAGCTCTTTCAGTAGTTTAGTTGGAATAGGGTCCAGTATGCAGCTTGAAGGTTTAGAGGCCATGATTATTTTCAACATTGTGTCAAGAGATATAGTACTAAAACACTTGAGTGTCTCCCTTGATCCTAGGTCCTGGCAGAGTTGTGCAGACTCAGGACAATTGAGCTTTGGAGAAATACTGTCACGGATCCTTAAGGGCAGGAGGAAGGGGCAGAGTCAAACGCAGGAGACTTATGTCCAGTAGTGCTGAAGTTTATTTACACCGAACACTCGGTGGTCAAAAAGGCACAGGATGCGCACAATACCCAAAAAGCTTCCATTTTTCTGGAAGCTTGCTTCAGAGCTTGAGTATTTTCTGTATACCAGGGAGCTAGTTTCTTATGACAAATGTTTTAGTTTTTAGGGGTGCAACTGCATCTAGGGTATTGCGCAAGGTTAAATTGAGTTCCTCAGTTAGGTGGTTAACTGATTTTTTGTCCTCTGACGTCCTTGGGTAGGCAGAAGGAATCTGGAAGGGCATCAACGAATCTTTGGGTTGTCTGAGAATTTATAGCACAACCTTTGATGATCCTTGGTTGGGGTCTGAGCAGATTATTTGTTGCGATTGCAAACGTAATAAAATGGTGGTCCAATAGTCCAGGATTATGAGGAAAAACATTGTGATCCACAACATTTATTCCATGGGACAAAACTAGGTCCAGAGTATGACTGTGGCAGTGAGTAGGTCCGGAGACATGTTGGACAAAACCCACTGAGTCGATGATGTCTCCGAAAGCCTTTTGGAGTGGGTCTGTGGACTTTTCCATGTGAATATTAAAGTCACCAAAAATTGGAATATTATCTGCTATGACTACAAGGTCCGATAGGAATTCAGGGAACTCAGTGAGGAACGCTGTATATGGCCCAGGAGGCCTGTAAACAGTAGCTATAAAAAGTGATTGAGTAGGCTGCATAGATTTCATAACTAGAAGCTCAAAAGACGAACACGTCGTTTTTGTTTTTGTAAATTGAAATTTGCTATCGTAGATGTTAGCAACACCTCCGCCTTTGCGGGATGGGTGGGGGATATGGTCACTAGTGTAACCAGGAGGTGAGGCCTCATTTAACACAGTAAATTCATCAGGCTTAAGCCATGTTTCAGTCAGGCCAATCACATCAAGATTATGATCAGTGGTTAGTTCATTGACTATAACTGCTTTGGAAGTGAGGGTAGATCCATTAAGTAGCCCTATTTTGAGATGTGAGGTATCACAATCTCTTTCAATAATGGCAGGAATGGAGGAGGTCTTTATTCTAGTGAGATTGCTAAGGCGAACACCGCCATGTTTAGTTTTACCCAACCTAGGTCGAGGCTCAGACACGGTCTCAATGGGGATAGCTGAGCTGACTACACTGACTGTGCTCGTGGCAGACTCCACTAAGCTGGCAGGCTGGCTAACAGCCTGCTGCCTGGCCTGCACCCTATTTCAATGTGGAGCTAGGGATGTTAGAGCCCTTTCTGTGTTCGTAGATAAGATGAGAGCACCCCTCCAGCTAGGATGGAGTCCATCACTCCTCAACAGGCCAGGCTTGGTCCTGTTTGTGGGTGAGTCCCAGAAAGAGGGCTAATTATCTACGAATTCTATCTTTTGGGAGGGGCAGAAAACAGTTTTCAACCAGAGATTGAGTTGTGAGACTGCTGTAGAGCTCATCACTCCCCCTAACTGGGAGGGGGCCAGAGACAATTACTCGATGCCGACATATCTTTCTAGCTGATTTACACGCTGAAGCTATGTTGCGCTTGGTGACCTCTGACTGTTTCATCCTAACATCGTTGGTGCCGACGTGGATATCAATATCTCTATACTCTCTACACTCGCCAGTTTTAGCTTTAGCCAGCACCATCTTCAGATTAGCCTTAACATCGGTAGCCCTGCCCCCTGGTAAACAGTGTATGATCGCTGGATGATTCGTTTTAAGTCTAATACTGCGGGTAATGGAGTCGCCAATGGCTAGGGTTTTCAATTTGTCAGAGCTAATGGTGGGAGGCTTCGGCGTCTCAGACCCCGTAATGGGAGGAGTAGAGACCAGAGAAGGCTCGGCCTCTGACTCCGACTCGCTGCTTAATTGGGAGAACCGGTTGAGAGTTTCTGTCGGCTGAATGAGCGACACTGGTTGAGTATTCCTACAGCATTTCCCTCCAGAAGCCATGAGAAAGTTGTCCGGCTGTGGGGACCGTACGAGGGAACACGGTCCCCGCGTCTGTGCCACTTACTGGTGGCACAGACGCTGTTTCATCCTTTCCTACACTGAAATTACCCTTGCCTAACGATTGCGTCTGAAGCTGGGCTGGCAGCACAGCTATCCTCGCCGTAAGGCGATCGTTCTCCTGTATATTATGAGTACAGCGACTGCAATTAGAAGGCATCATGTTAATGTTAATACTTAGCTTCGGCTGGTGGAGGTCCTGACGAACCACGTCCAGATAAAGCGTCCGGAGTGAAAAAGTTGAATGAAAAAAAGTTGATTGAGGGAAAAACTAAAAATATAAACGGTAATTAAAAAGTAAAAACCGTAAAGTTGTCAGGTAGCAAAGTAAGGTTAGCAACAAAAAGCAAAAAAAGTTGAGTGAGGGAAAAACAAAAAATATAAACGGTAATTACAAGTAAAAACCGTAAAGTTGTCAGGTAGCAAAGTAAGGTTAGCAACAATACACACAGCAGCACGTAAACAAGTCTGCAAGTTGTGACCGGAATCAGTCTGTGTGTCGTCACATCTGTGTAAAAAAAACCCCCAAAAATCTCCTTTCCCTCTCAACTTGGTAAGTTTCACCTGTCCAGATCTATCAGAATCCCTGCAAACAAAGAGTAGAAGATGAGCAGAGGAAGTCACGTAGGACTACTGAGGTACAACCCAAGTCTCCCCAGCCATCCCTCTGGAGAAGAGGATTGAGATGCAGCCTAATAGGTTTCTCTGTACTGTGTAAGAGTATAGGAGATGAGTAGAGGAAGCCACTAAGGAGTATTTAGACACATACCAAATCTCCCCAGCTGTCTGAGAGGATTGAGAATGAAATACAGCCTAATATATTGAACAAAAATATAAACGCAACATGTAATGTGTTGGTCCCAAGTTTCATGAGCTGAAATAAAATATCCCAGAAATGTTAAATACGCACAAAAAGCTTATTCCCTGTTAGTGACCATTTCTCCTTTGACAATATATTCATCCACCTGACAGGTGTGGCATGTCAAGAAGCTGATTAAAGAGAATGATCATTACACAGGTGCACAGGTGCTGGGGACAATAAAAGGTCACTCTAAAATGGGCAGTTTTGTCACACAGAACAATGTCACAGATGTCTCAAGTTTAGAGGGAGCTTGCAATTGGCATGCTGACTGCAGGAACGTCCACCAGTGCTGTTGCCAGATAATTTAATGTTCATTTCTCTACCATAAGCCGCCTCCAACGTCATTTTAGAGAATTTGGCAGTACGTCCAACCGGCCTCACAACTGCAGACCACTTGTAACCATACCAGCCCAGGACCTCCACATCTGGCTTCTTCACCGGCGAGATCGTCTGAGGAGGGGGGGGAGGATGGCACTGAGGGGTATTTCTTTTGTTTGGAAAAACTCCTTCTGATTGGCTGGGCCTGGCTCTCCAGTGGGTGGGCATGGCTCCCAAGTGGGTGGGCCTATGCCCTCCCATGGCTGTGTCCCTGCCCAGTGACATCGACTGATGTAAAAAGGGCTTTAAAAATACATTTGATTGATTGACTGATTGATGTGAAATCCATAAATTAGGGCCTAATGAATTTATTTCAATTGATTGATTTCCTTCTACTAAATCTTTGAAATTGTTGAATGTTGCACAGATTGTTGAACGTCACACAGATTACTCTGTGCTGTCTAAGGGTATAGGAGATGAGGAGAGGAAGCCACATCTCAGAGATACACCTCAAGTCTCCCCATTCATCCCTGTGGAAATGAGGTTTGAGATACACCCCAAATCTCCCCATTCATCCCTGTGGAAATTAGGTTTGAGATACACCCCAAATCACCCCATTCATCCCTGTGGAAAGAGGATCGAGATACACCTCAAGTCTCCCCATTCATCCCTGTGGAAATGAGGTTTGAGATACACCCCAAATCTCCCCATTCATCCCATTGGAAATTAGGTTTGAGATACACAGCAAATCACCCCAATTCATCCCTGTGGAAATTAGGTTTGAGATACACAGCAAATCACCCCATTCATCCCTGTGGAAAGAGGATCGAGATTCACCCCAAGTCTCCCCATTCATCCCTGTGGAAATTAGGTTTGAGATACACAGCAAATCTCCCCATTCATCCCTGTGGAAATTAGGTTTGAGATACACCTCAAATCACCCCATTCATCCCTGTGGAAATTAGGTTTGAGATACACCCCAAATCTCCCCATTCATCCCTGTGGAAATTAGGTTTGAGATACACCCCAAATCACCCCATTCATCCCTGTGGAAATTAGGTTTGAGATACACCCCAAATCTCCCCATTCATCCCTGTGGAAATTAGGTTTGAGATACACAGCAAATCTCCCCATTCATCCCTGTGGAAATTAGGTTTGAGATACACAGCACATCTCCCCATTCATCCCTGTGGAAATTAGGTTTGAGATACACAGCAAATCTCCCCATTCATCCCTGTGGAAATGAGGTTTGAGATACACCCCAAATCTCCCCATTCATCCCTGTGGAAATTAGGTTTGAGATACACAGCAAATCTCCCCATTCATCCCATTGGAAATTAGGTTTGAGATACACAGCAAATCACCCCATTCATCCCTGTGGAAATTAGGTTTGAGATACACAGCAAATCACCCCATTCATCCCTGTGGAAAGAGGATCGAGATTCACCCCAAGTCTCCCCATTCATCCCTGTGGAAATTATGTTTGAGATACACAGCAAATCTCCCCATTCATCCCTGTTGAAATTAGGTTTTAGATACACCTCAAATCACCCCATTCATCCCTGTGGAAATTAGGTTTGAGATACACCCCAAATCTCCCCATTTATCCCTGTGGAAATTAGGTTTGAGATACAATCCAAATCACCCCATTCATCCCTGTGGAAATTAGGTTTGAGATACACCCCAAATCACCCCATTCATCCCTGTGGAAATTAGGTTTGAGATACACCCCAAATCACCCCATTCATCCCTGTGGAAATTAGGTTTGAGATACACCCCAAATCTCCCCATTCATCCCTGTGGAAATTAGGTTTGAGATACACCCCAAATCACCCCATTCATCCCTGTGGAAATTAGGTTTGTGATACACCCCAAATCACACCATTCATCCCTGTGGAAAGAGGATTGACATACAGCCTAATAGGTTTCTCTGTGCTGTCTGACTACCAGAATCCTCTTGCCTGTCTTGCCCAAGAAGCCAGACTCTGGTAATGAGCAGAGATCAGCTTCTCTCCCTGAGCTGTTTACCGACTGACATACAACACACTGTTCCTGACAACTCTGATCCAGAGCCAGTACTCCCCTCATCACATGTCACAGCATCTCTCTGACCACACTTATCTACTGATCTGAAAACAGACAATATCACATCACATCTAACAACTGGAGCTGTCCTCACATTTTGGAATAAGAATAATAAAATAATTCTATGACTGTAGACACCTCATAGTAAATAGACCTACCATATTTAGTACGTTACTCTGTGCTGTGTAGACAGCATTTCCAGCGTTACTACTGTTACCTTGGCAACAGCCTGATCACCAGAGAGGATAGACAGGTCTTTACGAGCCCCCCCCCCCCCCCCGAAAACACAGAACCTAATCATCTACAGTGTCAGTTTGATGAATACCTGCGTCTCCCGCTGCCACCGCTGCTGCCGAGGACAGACAAAGGGAAAATGGAAATACTTTCTCTTGAATGTGCTGCATTAAAGAAACATGGGATGCATCTCAATTGGCACCTTATGCCCTATTTGGTGCACTACTTTCGACTAGGGCCCATAGGGAATAGGGTGCTGTTTGGGACACAGTAATGCTCTTTCTTCCCTCCAGACTTCATTTTTTTGTGGGGAACTGAGTGTTTTGGAGCTCTTGGAATTGTTCACTTTTTTTGTACGAGGCCAGCTGTCCGCCATGGTTTGGTTTCACTCCATCTGAGATGGCCATCTTGACAGATTACATCCATCTCCTTACTAACGCCCACTCTACACCTGCTGCTCTCAATGTGTGTGTGTGTGTGTGTGTGTGTGTGTGTGTGTGTGTGTGTGTGTGTGTGTGTGTGTGTGTGTGTGTGTGTGTGTGTGTGTGTGTGTGTGTGTGTGTGTGTGTGTGTGTGTGTTTTTGTGTGTGTGTGTGTCTGTGTGTGTGTTTGTCTACACTCTATGGCAGTGTGGGACAGAGTGAGTGTGAAGGTGCTGTGAATGTGCTTCTTGAGTCTTCATTAGAGTGGGAAATGTGTGTCTTTAGTTGGAGGCTGTGTGCGACTTCATATGTGTGTGTGTTTGTGCTTGAGTGTCTGTACAGTGTGTTTATTAGGATCCTCATTATCTTCCTGGGGTCCACAAAAAACACTAAACATTACAAAGTAACAAAACACTAACAGACAAGGACAGTCACACACATATACGTATATATATAAATACAGCGATTCACAAGCAACACAACGAAAAGTGTATGTGTGTGTGTGTGTGTACGTATGATTGTGTGTGTACGTGTTTGTGTATGTGTGAGTGTGTGTGTGTGTATGTATGTTTGTGTGTGTACGTGTGTGTGTGTCTGTGCATGCGAGTGTACGTATGTTTGTGTGTGTGTGTGTCCCCTCACAGTCCCCTCTGTTCCATGAGAGGTAGTTTAATCCATGTTTTAAAGGTTATTTTGCTGTTTGCTGAGTAAATGGAGATGGAAGATAGTTCCATGTGATCATGTCTCTGTATAATACTGTACGTAGCCATCATGTCTCTGTATAATACTGTACGTAGCCATCATGTCTCTGTATAATACTGTACGTATCCATCATGGCTCTGTATAATACTGTACGTAGCCATCATGTCTCTGTATAATACTGTACGTAGCCATCATCTCTCTGTATAATACTGTACGTAGCCATCATGTCTCTGTATAATACTGTACGTAGCCATCATGGCTCTGTATAATACTGTACGTAGCCATCATGTCTTTGTATAATACTGTACGTAGCCATCATGTCTCTGTATAATACTGTACGTAGCCATCATGTCACTGTATAATACTGTATGTAGCCATCATGGCTATGTATAATACTGTACGTAGCCATCATGTCTCTGTATAATACTGTACGTAGCCATCGTGTCTCTGTATAATACTGTACGTAGCCATCGTGGCTCTGTATAATACTGTACGTAGCCATGATGTCTCTGTATAATACTGTACGTTGCCATCGTGTCATTGTATAATACTGTACGTAGCCATCATGGCTCTGTATAATACTGTACGTAGCCATCATGTCTCTGTATAATACTGTACGTAGCCATCGTGTCTCTGTATAATACTGTACGTAGCCATCATGGCTCTGTATAATACTGTACGTAGCATCGTGTCGCTGTATAATACTGTACGTAGCCATCGTGGCTCTGTATAATACTGTACGTAGCCATCATGTCTCTGTATAATACTGTACGTAGCCATCGTGGCTCTGTATAATACTGTACGTAGCCATCATGTCTCTGTATAATACTGTACGTAGCCATCATGGCTCTGTATAATACTGTATGTAGCCATCATGTCTCTGTATAATACTGTATGTAACCATCATGGCTCTGTATAATACTGTACGTAGCCATCGTGTCTCTGTATAATACTGTACGTAGCCATCATGTCTCTGTATAATACTGTACGTAGCCATCGTGTCTCTGTATAATACTGTACGTAGCCATCATGTCTCTGTATAATACTGTACGTAGTCATCGTGTCTCTGTATAATACTGTACGTAGCCATCGTGTCTCTGTATAATACTGTACGTAGCCATCATGTCTCTGTATAATACTGTACGTAGCCATCATGTCTCTGTATAATACTGTACGTAGCCATCATGTCTCTGTATAATACAGTACGTAGCCATCATGTCTCTGTATAATACTGTACGTAGCCATCATGGCTCTGTATAATACTGTACGTAGCCATCATGGCTCTATATAATACTGTACGTAGCATCATGTCTCTGTTTAATACTGTACGTAGCCATCATGTCTCTGTATAATACTGTACGTAGCCATCATGTCTCTGTATAATACTGTACGTAGCCATCGTGTCTCTGTATAATACTGTACGTAGCCATCATGTCTCTATATAATACTGTACGTAGCCATCATGTCTCTGTATAATACTGTACGTAGCCATCATGTCTCTGTATAATACTGTACGTAGCCATCGTGGCTCTGTATAATACTGTACGTAGCCATCACGTCTCTGTATAATACTGTACGTAGCCATCATGGCTCTGTATAATACTGTACGTAGCCATCATGTCTCTGTATAATATTGTACGTAGCCATCATGTCTCTGTATAATACTGTACGTAGCCATCATGGCTCTGTATAATACTGTACGTAGCCATCGTGTCTCTGTATAATACTGTACGTAGCCATCATGTCTCTGTATAATACTGTACGTAGCCATCATGTCTCTGTATAATACTGCATGTAGCCATCGTGTCTCTGTATAATATTTTATGTAGCCATCGTGTCTCTGTATAATACTGTACGTAGCCATCATGTCTCTGTTTAATACTGTATGTAGCCATCGTGGCTCTGTATAATACCGAACGTAGCCATCATGGCTCTGTATAATACTGTACATAGCCATCATGTCTCTGTATAATATTGTACGTAGCCATCATTGCTCTGTATAATATTGTACGTACCATCATTGCTCTGTATAATACTGTACATAGCCATCATGTCTCTGTATAATACTGTACGTAGCCATCATGCCTCTGCATAATATTGTACGTAGCCATCATTGCTCTGTATAATACTGTACGTAGCCATCATGTCTTTGTATAATACTGTATGTAGCCATCATGGCTCTGTATAATACTGTACGTAGCCATCATGTCTCCGTATAAGACTGTACATAGCCATGTCTCCATATAATATTGTACGTAGCCATCATTGCTCTGTATAATACTGTACGTAGCCATCGAGGCTCTGTATAATACTGTACGTAGCCATCATGTCTCTGTATAATACTGTACGTAGCCATCATGGCTCTGTATAATACTGTACGTAGCCATCGTGGCTCTGTATAATACTGTACGTAGCCATCGTGGCTCTGTATAATACTGTACGTAGCCATCATGTCTCTGTATAATACTGTACGTAGCCATCATGTCTCTGTATAATACTGTACGTAGCCATCATGTCTCTGTATAATACTGTACGTAGCCATCGTGTCTCTGTATAATACTGTACGTAGCCATAGTGGCTCTGTATAATACTGTACGTAGCCATGATGTCTCTGTATAATACTGTACGTTGCCATCGTGTCATTGTATAATACTGTACGTAGCCATCATGGCTCTGTATAATACTGTACGTAGCCATCATGTCTCTGTATAATACTGTACGTAGCCATCGTGTCTCTGTATAATACTGTACGTAGCCATCATGGCTCTGTATAATACTGTACGTAGCATCGTGTCGCTGTATAATACTGTACGTAGCCATCGTGGCTCTGTATAATACTGTACGTAGCCATCATGTCTCTGTATAATACTGTACGTAGCCATCATGGCTCTGTATAATACTGTATGTAGCCATCATGTCTCTGTATAATACTGTATGAAGCCATCATGGCTCTGTATAATACTATACGTAGCCATCGTGTCTCTGTATAATACTGTACGTAGCCATCGTGGCTCTGTATAATACTGTACGTAGCCATCATGTCTCTGTATAATACTGTACGTAGCCATCATGTCTCTGTATAATACTGTATGTAGCCATCATGTCTCTGTATAATACTGTACGTAGCCATCATGTCTCTGTATAATACTGTACGTAGCCATCATGTCTTTGTATAATACTGTACGTAGCCATCATGTCTCTGTATAATACTGTACGTAGCCATCATGTCTCTTTATAATACTGTACGTAGCCATCATGTCTCTGTATAATACTGTACGTAGCCATCATGTCTCTGTATAATACTGTACGTAGCCATCCTGTCTCTGTATAATACTGTACGTAGCCATCGTGTCTCTGTATAATACTGTACGTAGCCATCATGTCTCTGTATAATACTGTACGTAGCCATCCTGTCTCTATATAATACTGTACGTAGCCATCATGTCTCTGTATAATACTGTACGAAGCCATCATGGCTCTGTATAATACTGTACGTAGCCATCATGTCTCTGTATAATATTGTACGTAGCCATCATGTCTCTGTATAATACTGTACGTAGCCATCATGTCTCTGTATAATACTGTACGTAGCCATCATGTCTCTGTATAATACTGTACGTAGCCATCATGGCTCTGTATAATACTGTACGTAGCCATCATGTCTCTGTATAATATTGTACGTAGCCATCATGTCTCTGTATAATACTGTACGTAGCCATCATGGCTCTGTATAATACTGTACGTAGCCATCGTGTCTCTGTATAATACTGTACGTAGCCATCATGTCTCTGTATAATACTGTACGTAGCCATCATGTCTCTGTTTAATACTGTATGTAGCCATCGTGGCTCTGTATAATACCGTACGTAGCCATCATGGCTCTGTATAATACTGTACATAGCCATCATGTCTCTGTATAATATTGTACGTAGCCATCATTGCTCTGTATAATATTGTACGTACCATCATTGCTTTGTATAATACTGTACATAGCCATCATGTCTCTGTATAATACTGTACGTAGCCATCATGCCTCTGTATAATATTGTACGTAGCCATCATTGCTCTGTATAATACTGTACGTAGCCATCATGTCTTTGTATAATACTGTATGTAGCCATCATGGCTCTGTATAATACTGTACGTAGCCATCATGTCTCCGTATATGACTGTACATAGCCATGTCTCCATATAATATTGTACGTAGCCATCATTGCTCTGTATAATACTGTACGTAGCCATCGAGGCTCTGTATAATACTGTACGTAGCCATCATGTCTTTGTATAATACTGTACGTAGCCATCATGGCTCTGTATAATACTGTACGTAGCCATCGTGGCTCTGTATAATACTGTACGTAGCCATCATGTCTCTGTATAATACTGTACGTAGCCATCATGTCTCTGTATAATACTGTACGTAGCCATCATGTCTCTGTATAATACTGTACGTAGCCATCATGTCTCTGTATAATACTGTACGTAGCCATCATGGCTCTGTATAATACTGTATGTAGCCATCATGTCTCTGTATAATACTGTACGTAGCCATCATGTCTCTGTATAATACTGTACGTAGCCATCATGTCTCTGTATAATACTGTACGTAGCCATCATGTCTCTGTATAATACTGTACGTAGCCATCGTGGCTCTGTATAATACTGTACGTAACCATCATGTCTCTGTATAATACTGTACGTAGCCATCATGTCTCTGTATAATACTGTACGTAGCCATCATGGCTCTGTAAAATACTGTACGTAGCCATCTTGGCTCTGTATAATACTGTACTTAGCCATCATGTCTCTGTATAATACTGTACGTAGCCATCGTGGCTCTGTATAATACTGTACGTAGCCATCACGTCTCTGTATAATACTGTACGTAGCCATCATGGCTCTGTATAATACTGTACGTAGCCATCATGTCTCTGTATAATACTGTACGTAGCCATCGTGCCTCTGTATATTACTGTACGTAGCCATCATGTCTCTCTGTATAATACTGTATGTAGCCATCGTGGCTCTGTATAATACTGTACGTAGCCGTCATGGCTCTGTATAATACTGTACATAGCCATCATGTCTCTGTATAATATTGTACGTAGCCATCATTGCTCTGTATAATATTGTACGTACCATCATTGCTCTGTATAATACTGTACGTAGCCATCATGTCTCTGTATAATACTGTACGTAGTCATCATGCCTCTGTATAATATTGTACGTAGCCATCATTGCTCTGTATAATACTGTACATAGCCATCATGTCTTTGTATAATACTTTATGTAGCCATCATGGCTCTGTATAATACTGTACGTAGCCATCATGTCTCTGTATAATACTGTACGTAGCCATCATTGCTCTGTATAATACTGTACGTAGCCATCATGTCTCCGTATAATACTGTACATAGCCATGTCTCCATATAATATTGTACGTAGCCATCATTGCTCTGTATAATACTGTACGTAGCCATCATGGCTCTGTATAATACTGTACGTAGCCATCATGCCTCTGTATAATACTGTATGTAGCCATCATTCTCCGTATAATACTGTACATAGCCATGCCTCATATAATATTGTACGTAGCCATCATTGCTCTGTATAATACTGTACGTAGCCATATAGGCTCTGTATAATACTGTACGTAGCCATCATGTCTCTGTATAATACTGTACTTAGCCATCATGTCTCTGTATAATACTGTACGTAGCCATCGTGTCTCTGTATAATACTGTACGTAGCCATCGTGTCTCTGTATAATACTGTACGTAGCCATCATGTCTCTGTATAATACTGTACGTAGCCATCATGTCTCTGTATAATACTGTACGTAGCCATCATGTCTCTGTATAATACTGTACGTAGCCATCATGTCTCTGTATAATACTGTACGTAGCCATCATGGCTCTGTATAATACTGTACGTAGCCATCATGGCTCTATATAATACTGTACGTAGCCATCATGTCTCTGTATAATACTGTACGTAGCCATCATGTCTCTGTATAATACTGTACGTAGCCATCGTGTCTCTGTATAATACTGTACGTAGCCATCATGTCTCTGTATAATACTGTACGTAGCCATCGTGTCTCTGTATAATACTGTACGTAGCCATCATGTCTCTGTATAATACTGTACGTAGCCATCATGTCTCTGTATAATACTGTACTTAGCCATCAAGTCTCTGTATAATACTGTACGTAGCCATCGTGGCTCTGTATAATACTGTACGTAGCCATCACGTCTCTGTATAATACTGTACGTAGCCATCATGGCTCTGTATAATACTGTACGTAGCCATCGTGTCTCTGTATAATACTGTACGTAGCCATCATGTCTCTGTATAATACTGTACGTAGCCATCATGTCTCTGTATAATACTGCATGTAGCCATCGTGTCTCTGTATAATACTGTATGTAACCATCGTGTCTCTGTATAATACTGTACGTAGCCATCATGTCTCTGTTTAATACTGTATGTAGCCATCGTGGCTCTGTATAATACCGTACGTAGCCATCATGGCTCTGTATAATACTGTACATAGCCATCATGTCTCTGTATAATATTGTACGTAGCCATCATTGCTCTGTATAATATTGTACGTACCATCATTGCTCTGTATAATACTGTACATAGCCATCATGTCTCTGTATAATACTGTACGTAGCCATCATGCCTCTGTATAATATTGTACGTAGCCATCATTGCTCTGTATAATACTGTACGTAGCCATCATGTCTTTGTATAATACTGTATGTAGCCATCATGGCTCTGTATAATACTGTACGTAGCCATCATGTCTCCGTATAAGACTGTACATAGCCATGTCTCCATATAATATTGTACGTAGCCATCATTGCTCTGTATAATACTGTACGTAGCCATCGAGGCTCTGTATAATACTGTACGTAGCCATCATGTCTCTGTATAATACTGTACGTAGCCATCATGGCTCTGTATAATACTGTACGTAGCCATCGTGGCTCTGTATAATACTGTACGTAGCCATCGTGGCTCTGTATAATACTGTACGTAGCCATCATGTCTCTGTATAATACTGTACGTAGCCATCATGTCTCTGTATAATACTGTACGTAGCCATCATGTCTCTGTATAATACTGTACGTAGCCATCGTGTCTCTGTATAATACTGTACGTAGCCATCGTGGCTCTGTATAATACTGTACGTAGCTATGATGTCTCTGTATAATACTGTACGTTTGCCATCGTGTCATTGTATAATACTGTACGTAGCCATCATGGCTCTGTATAATACTGTACATAGCCATCATGTCTCTGTATAATACTGTACGTAGCCATCGTGTCTCTGTATAATACTGTACGTAGCCATCATGGCTCTGTATAATACTGTACGTAGCATCGTGTCGCTGTATAATACTGTACGTAGCCATCGTGGCTCTGTATAATACTGTACGTAGCCATCATGTCTCTGTATAATACTGTACGTAGCCATCATGGCTCTGTATAATACTGTATGTAGCCATCATGTCTCTGTATAATACTGTATGAAGCCATCATGGCTCTGTATAATACTGTACGTAGCCATCGTGTCTCTGTATAATACTGTACGTAGCCATCGTGGCTCTGTATAATACTGTACGTAGCCATCATGTCTCTGTATAATACTGTACGTAGCCATCATGGCTCTGTATAATACTGTATGTAGCCATCATGTCTCTGTATAATACTGTACGTAGCCATCATGTCTCTGTATAATACTGTACGTAGCCATCATGTCTTTGTATAATACGGTACGTAGCCATCATGTCTCTGTATAATACTGTACGTAGCCATCATGTCTCTGTATAATACTGTACGTAGCCATCATGTCTCTGTATAATACTGTACATAGCCATCATGTCTCTGTATAATACTGTACGTAGCCATCATGTCTCTGTATAATACTGTACGTAGCCATCATGTCTCTGTATAATACTGTACGTAGCCATCATGTCTCTGTATAATACTGTACGTAGCCATCATGTCTCTGTATAATACTGTACGTAGCCATCATGTCTCTGTATAATACTGTACGTAGCCATCATGGCTCTGTATAATACTGTATGTAGCCATCATGTCTCTGTATAATACTGTACGTAACCATCATGGCTCTATATAATACTGTACGTAGCCATCGTGTCTCTGTATAATACTGTACGTAGCCATCGTGGCTCTGTATAATACTGTACGTAGCCATCGTGTCTCTGTATAATACTGTACGTAGCCATCATGTCTCTGTATAATACTGTACGTAGCCATCATGTCTCTGTATAATACTGTACGTAGCCATCATGTCTTTGTATAATACTGTACGTAGCCATCATGTCTCTGTATAATACTGTACGTAGCCATCATGTCTCTGTATAATACTGTACGTAGCCATCATGTCTCTGTATAATACTGTACGATGCCATCATGTCTCTGTATAATACTGTACGTAGCCATCATGTCTCTGTATAATACTGTACGTAGCCATCATGTCTCTGTATAATACTGTACGTAGCCATCATGTCTCTGTATAATACTGTACGTAGCCATCATGTCTCTGTATAATACTGTACGTAGCCATCATGGCTCTGTATAATACTGTACGTAGCCATCATGGCTCTGTATAATACTGTACGTAGCCATCATGTCTCTGTATAATACTGTACGTAGCCATCGTGTCTCTGTATAATACTGTACGTAGCCATCATGTCTCTGTATAATACTGTACGTAGCCATCGTGTCTCTGTATAATACTGTACGTAGCCATCATGTCTCTGTATAATACTGTACGTAGCCATCATGTCTCTGTATAATACTGTACGTAGCCATCAAGTCTCTGTATAATACTGTACGTAGCCATCGTGGCTCTGTATAATACTGTACGTAGCCATCACGTCTCTGTATAATACTGTACGTAGCCATCATGGCTCTGTATAATACTGTACGTAGCCATCGTGTCTCTGTATAATACTGTACGTAGCCATCATGTCTCTGTATAATACTGTACGTAGCCATCATGTCTCTGTATAATACTGCATGTAGCCATCGTGTCTCTGTATAATACTGTATGTAACCATCGTGTCTCTGTATAATACTGTACGTAGCCATCATGTCTCTGTTTAATACTGTATGTAGCCATCGTGGCTCTGTATAATACCGTACGTAGCCATCATGGCTCTGTATAATACTGTACATAGCCATCATGTCTCTGTATAATATTGTACGTAGCCATCATTGCTCTGTATAATATTGTACGTACCATCATTGCTCTGTATAATACTGTACATAGCCATCATGTCTCTGTATAATACTGTACGTAGCCATCATGCCTCTGTATAATATTGTACGTAGCCATCATTGCTCTGTATAATACTGTACATAGCCATCATGTCTTTGTATAATACTGTATGTAGCCATCATGGCTCTGTATAATACTGTACGTAGCCATCATGTCTCCGTATAAGACTGTACATAGCCATGTCTCCATATAATATTGTACGTAGCCATCATTGCTCTGTATAATACTGTACGTAGCCATCGAGGCTCTGTATAATACTGTACGTAGCCATCATGTCTCTGTATAATACTGTACGTAGCCATCATGGCTCTGTATAATACTGTACGTAGCCATCGTGGCTCTGTATAATACTGTACGTAGCCATCGTGGCTCTGTATAATACTGTACGTAGCCATCATGTCTCTGTATAATACTGTACGTAGCCATCATGTCTCTGTATAATACTGTACGTAGCCATCATGTCTCTGTATAATACTGTACGTAGCCATCGTGTCTCTGTATAATACTGTACGTAGCCATCGTGGCTCTGTATAATACTGTACGTAGCTATGATGTCTCTGTATAATACTGTACGTTTGCCATCGTGTCATTGTATAATACTGTACGTAGCCATCATGGCTCTGTATAATACTGTACGTAGCCATCATGTCTCTGTATAATACTGTACGTAGCCATCGTGTCTCTGTATAATACTGTACGTAGCCATCATGGCTCTGTATAATACTGTACGTAGCATCGTGTCGCTGTATAATACTGTACGTAGCCATCGTGGCTCTGTATAATACTGTACGTAGCCATCATGTCTCTGTATAATACTGTACGTAGCCATCATGGCTCTGTATAATACTGTATGTAGCCATCATGTCTCTGTATAATACTGTATGAAGCCATCATGGCTCTGTATAATACTGTACGTAGCCATCGTGTCTCTGTATAATACTGTACGTAGCCATCGTGGCTCTGTATAATACTGTACGTAGCCATCATGTCTCTGTATAATACTGTACGTAGCCATCATGGCTCTGTATAATACTGTATGTAGCCATCATGTCTCTGTATAATACTGTACGTAGCCATCATGTCTCTGTATAATACTGTACGTAGCCATCATGTCTTTGTATAATACGGTACGTAGCCATCATGTCTCTGTATAATACTGTACGTAGCCATCATGTCTCTGTATAATACTGTACGTAGCCATCATGTCTCTGTATAATACTGTACGTAGCCATCATGTCTCTGTATAATACTGTACGTAGCCATCATGTCTCTGTATAATACTGTACGTAGCCATCATGTCTCTGTATAATACTGTACGTAGCCATCATGTCTCTGTATAATACTGTACGTAGCCATCATGTCTTTGTATAATACTGTACGTAGCCATCATGTCTCTGTATAATACTGTACGTAGCCATCATGACTCTGTATAATACTGTATGTAGCCATCATGTCTCTGTATAATACTGTACGTAACCATCATGGCTCTATATAATACTGTACGTAGCCATCGTGTCTCTGTATAATACTGTACGTAGCCATCGTGGCTCTGTATAATACTGTACGTAGCCATCATGTCTCTGTATAATACTGTACGTAGCCATCATGTCTCTGTATAATACTGTACGTAGCCATCATGTCTCTGTATAATACTGTACGTAGCCATCATGTCTTTGTATAATACTGTACGTAGCCATCATGTCTCTGTATAATACTGTACGTAGCCATCATGTCTCTGTATAATACTGTACGTAGCCATCATGTCTCTGTATAATACTGTACGATGCCATCATGTCTCTGTATAATACTGTACGTAGCCATCATGTCTCTGTATAATACTGTACGTAGCCATCATGTCTCTGTATAATACTGTACGTAGCCATCATGTCTCTGTATAATACTGTACGTAGCCATCATGTCTCTGTATAATACTGTACGTAGCCATCATGGCTCTGTATAATACTGTACGTAGCCATCATGGCTCTGTATAATACTGTACGTAGCCATCATGTCTCTGTATAATACTGTACGTAGCCATCGTGTCTCTGTATAATACTGTACGTAGCCATCATGTCTCTGTATAATACTGTACGTAGCCATCGTGTCTCTGTATAATACTGTACGTAGCCATCGTGTCTCTGTATAATACTGTACGTAGCCATCGTGTCTCTGTATAATACTGTACGTAGCCATCATGTCTCTGTATAATACTGTACGTAGCCATCATGTCTCTGTATAATACTGTACGTAGCCATCATGTCTCTGTATAATACTGTACGTAGCCATCATGGCTCTGTATAATACTGTACGTAGCCATCATGTCTCTGTATAATACTGTACGTAGGCATCATGGCTCTGTATAATACCGTACTTAGCCATCATGGCTTCATATAATACTGTACGTAGCATCATGTCTCTGTATAATACTGTACGTAGCCATCATGTCTCTGTATAATACTGTACGTAGCCATCATGTCTCTGTATAATACTGTACGTAGCCATCGTGTCTCTGTATAATACTGTACGTAGCCATCGTGTCTTTGTATAATACTGTATGAAGCCATCATGGCTCTGTATAATACTATACGTAGCCATCGTGTCTCTGTATAATACTGTACGTAGCCATCGTGGCTCTGTATAATACTGTACGTAGCCATCATGTCTCTGTATAATACTGTACCTAGCCATCATGTCTCTGTATAATACTGTATGTAGCCATCATGTCTCTGTATAATACTGTACGTAGCCATCATGTCTCTGTATAATACTGTACGTAGCCATCATGTCTTTGTATAAAACTGTACGTAGCCATCATGTCTCTGTATAATACTGTACGTAGCCATCATGTCTCTGTATAATACTGTACGTAGCCATCATGTCTCTGTATAATACTGTACGTAGCCATCATGCCTCTGTATAATACTGTATGTAGCCATCATTCTCCGTATAATACTGTACATAGCCATGCCTCATATAATATTGTACGTAGCCATCATTGCTCTGTATAATACTGTACGTAGCCATCGTGTCTCTGTATAATACTGTACGTAGCCATCATGTCTCTGTATAATACTGTACGTAGCCATCATGTCTCTGTATAATACTGTACGTAGCCATCATGTCTCTGTATAATACTGTACGTAGCCATCATGTCTCTGTATAATACTGTACGTAGCCATCATGGCTCTGTATAATACTGTACGTAGCCATCATGGCTCTATATAATACTGTACGTAGCCATCATGTCTCTGTATAATACTGTACGTAGCCATCATGTCTCTGTATAATACTGTACGTAGCCATCGTGTCTCTGTATAATACTGTACGTAGCCATCATGTCTCTGTATAATACTGTACGTAGCCATCGTGTCTCTGTATAATACTGTACGTAGCCATCATGTCTCTGTATAATACTGTACGTAGCCATCATGTCTCTGTATAATACTGTACGTAGCCATCATGTCTCTGTATAATACTGTACGTAGCCATCGTGGCTCTGTATAATACTGTACGTAGCCATCACGTCTCTGTATAATACTGTACGTAGCCATCATGGCTCTGTATAATACTGTACGTAGCCATCGTGTCTCTGTATAATACTGTACGTAGCCATCACGTCTCTGTATAATACTGTACGTAGCCATCATGTCTCTGTATAATACTGCATGTAGCCATCGTGTCTCTGTATAATACTGTATGTAACCATCGTGTCTCTGTATAATACTGTACGTAGCCATCATGTCTCTGTTTAATACTGTATGTAGCCATCGTGGCTCTGTATAATACCGTACGTAGCCATCATGGCTCTGTATAATACTGTACGTAGCCATCATGTCTCTGTATAATACTGTACGTAGCCATCATGTCTCTGTATAATACTGTACGTAGCCATCGTGTCTCTGTATAATACTGTACGTAGCCATCGTGGCTCTGTATAATACTGTACGTAGCTATGATGTCTCTGTATAATACTGTACGTTTGCCATCGTGTCATTGTATAATACTGTACGTAGCCATCATGGCTCTGTATAATACTGTACGTAGCCATCATGTCTCTGTATAATACTGTACGTAGCCATCGTGTCTCTGTATAATACTGTACGTAGCCATCATGGCTCTGTATAATACTGTACGTAGCATCGTGTCGCTGTATAATACTGTACGTAGCCATCGTGGCTCTGTATAATACTGTACGTAGCCATCATGTCTCTGTATAATACTGTACGTAGCCATCATGGCTCTGTATAATACTGTATGTAGCCATCATGTCTCTGTATAATACTGTATGAAGCCATCATGGCTCTGTATAATACTGTACGTAGCCATCGTGTCTCTGTATAATACTGTACGTAGCCATCGTGGCTCTGTATAATACTGTACGTAGCCATCATGTCTCTGTATAATACTGTACGTAGCCATCATGGCTCTGTATAATACTGTATGTAGCCATCATGTCTCTGTATAATACTGTACGTAGCCATCATGTCTCTGTATAATACTGTACGTAGCCATCATGTCTTTGTATAATACGGTACGTAGCCATCATGTCTCTGTATAATACTGTACGTAGCCATCATGTCTCTGTATAATACTGTACGTAGCCATCATGTCTCTGTATAATACTGTACGTAGCCATCATGTCTCTGTATAATACTGTACGTAGCCATCATGTCTCTGTATAATACTGTACGTAGCCATCATGTCTCTGTATAATACTGTACGTAGCCATCATGTCTCTGTATAATACTGTACGTAGCCATCATGTCTCTGTATAATACTGTACGTAGCCATCATGGCTCTGTATAATACTGTATGTAGCCATCATGTCTCTGTATAATACTGTACGTAACCATCATGGCTCTATATAATACTGTACGTAGCCATCGTGTCTCTGTATAATACTGTACGTAGCCATCGTGGCTCTGTATAATACTGTACGTAGCCATCATGTCTCTGTATAATACTGTACGTAGCCATCATGTCTCTGTATAATACTGTACGTAGCCATCATGTCTCTGTATAATACTGTACGTAGCCATCATGTCTTTGTATAATACTGTACGTAGCCATCATGTCTCTGTATAATACTGTACGTAGCCATCATGTCTCTGTATAATACTGTACGTAGCCATCATGTCTCTGTATAATACTGTACGATGCCATCATGTCTCTGTATAATACTGTACGTAGCCATCATGTCTCTGTATAATACTGTACGTAGCCATCATGTCTCTGTATAATACTGTACGTAGCCATCATGTCTCTGTATAATACTGTACGTAGCCATCATGTCTCTGTATAATACTGTACGTAGCCATCATGGCTCTGTATAATACTGTACGTAGCCATCATGGCTCTGTATAATACTGTACGTAGCCATCATGTCTCTGTATAATACTGTACGTAGCCATCGTGTCTCTGTATAATACTGAACTTAGCCATCATGTCTCTGTATAACACTGTACGTAGCCATCGTGTCTCTGTATAATACTGTACGTAGCCATCGTGTCTCTGTATAATACTGTACGTAGCCATCATGTCTCTGTATAATACTGTACGTAGCCATCATGTCTCTGTATAATACTGTACGTAGCCATCATGTCTCTGTATAATACTGTACGTAGCCATCATGTCTCTGTATAATACTGTACGTAGCCATCATGGCTCTGTATAATACTGTACGTAGCCATCATGTCTCTGTATAATACTGTACGTAGGCATCATGGCTCTGTATAATACCGTACTTAGCCATCATGGCTTCATATAATACTGTACGCAGCATCATGTCTCTGTATAATACTGTACGTAGCCATCATGTCTCTGTATAATACTGTACGTAGCCATCATGTCTCTGTATAATACTGTACGTAGCCATCGTGTCTCTGTATAATACTGTACGTAGCCATCGTGTCTCTGTATAATACTGTACGTAGCCATCGTGGCTCTGTATAATACTGTACGTAGCCATCATGTCTCTGTATAATACTGTACGTAGCCATCATGTCTCTGTATAATACTGTATGTAGCCATCATGTCTCTGTATAATACTGTACGTAGCCATCATGTCTCTGTATAATACTGTACGTAGCCATCATGTCTTTGTATAATACTGTACGTAGCCATCATGTCTCTGTATAATACTGTACGTAGCCATCATGTCTCTGTATAATACTGTACGTAGCCATCATGTCTCTGTATAATACTGTACGTAGCCATCATGCCTCTGTATAATACTGTATGTAGCCATCATTCTCCGTATAATACTGTACATAGCCATGCCTCATATAATATTGTACGTAGCCATCATTGCTCTGTATAATACTGTACGTAGCCATCGTGTCTCTGTATAATACTGTACGTAGCCATCATGTCTCTGTATAATACTGTACGTAGCCATCATGTCTCTGTATAATACTGTACGTAGCCATCATGTCTCTGTATAATACTGTACGTAGCCATCATGTCTCTGTATAATACTGTACGTAGCCATCATGGCTCTGTATAATACTGTACGTAGCCATCATGGCTCTATATAATACTGTACGTAGCCATCATGTCTCTGTATAATACTGTACGTAGCCATCATGTCTCTGTATAATACTGTACGTAGCCATCGTGTCTCTGTATAATACTGTACGTAGCCATCATGTCTCTGTATAATACTGTACGTAGCCATCGTGTCTCTGTATAATACTGTACGTAGCCATCATGTCTCTGTATAATACTGTACGTAGCCATCATGTCTCTGTATAATACTGTACGTAGCCATCATGTCTCTGTATAATACTGTACGTAGCCATCGTGGCTCTGTATAATACTGTACGTAGCCATCATGTCTCTGTATAATACTGTACGTAGCCATCGTGTCTCTGTATAATACTGTACGTAGCCATCGTGTCTCTGTATAATACTGTACGTAGCCATCGTGGCTCTGTATAATACTGTACGTAGCCATCATGTCTCTGTATAATACTGTACGTAGCCATCATGTCTCTGTATAATACTGTATGTAGCCATCATGTCTCTGTATAATACTGTACGTAGCCATCATGTCTCTGTATAATACTGTACGTAGCCATCATGTCTTTGTATAATACTGTACGTAGCCATCATGTCTCTGTATAATACTGTACGTAGCCATCATGTCTCTGTATAATACTGTACGTAGCCATCATGTCTCTGTATAATACTGTACGTAGCCATCATGCCTCTGTATAATACTGTATGTAGCCATCATTCTCCGTATAATACTGTACATAGCCATGCCTCATATAATATTGTACGTAGCCATCATTGCTCTGTATAATACTGTACGTAGCCATCGTGTCTCTGTATAATACTGTACGTAGCCATCATGTCTCTGTATAATACTGTACGTAGCCATCATGTCTCTGTATAATACTGTACGTAGCCATCATGTCTCTGTATAATACTGTACGTAGCCATCATGTCTCTGTATAATACTGTACGTAGCCATCATGGCTCTGTATAATACTGTACGTAGCCATCATGGCTCTATATAATACTGTACGTAGCCATCATGTCTCTGTATAATACTGTACGTAGCCATCATGTCTCTGTATAATACTGTACGTAGCCATCGTGTCTCTGTATAATACTGTACGTAGCCATCATGTCTCTGTATAATACTGTACGTAGCCATCGTGTCTCTGTATAATACTGTACGTAGCCATCATGTCTCTGTATAATACTGTACGTAGCCATCATGTCTCTGTATAATACTGTACGTAGCCATCATGTCTCTGTATAATACTGTACGTAGCCATCGTGGCTCTGTATAATACTGTACGTAGCCATCACGTCTCTGTATAATACTGTACGTAGCCATCATGGCTCTGTATAATACTGTACGTAGCCATCGTGTCTCTGTATAATACTGTACGTAGCCATCATGTCTCTGTATAATACTGTACGTAGCCATCATGTCTCTGTATAATACTGCATGTAGCCATCGTGTCTCTGTATAATACTGTATGTAACCATCGTGTCTCTGTATAATACTGTACGTAGCCATCATGTCTCTGTTTAATACTGTATGTAGCCATCGTGGCTCTGTATAATACCGTACGTAGCCATCATGGCTCTGTATAATACTGTACATAGCCATCATGTCTCTGTATAATATTGTACGTAGCCATCATTGCTCTGTATAATATTGTACGTACCATCATTGCTCTGTCTAATACTGTACATAGCCATCATGTCTCTGTATAATACTGTACGTAGCCATCATGCCTCTGTATAATATTGTACGTAGCCATCATTGCTCTGTATAATACTGTACGTAGCCATCATGTCTTTGTATAATACTGTATGTAGCCATCATGGCTCTGTATAATACTGTACGTAGCCATCATGTCTCTGTATAATACTGTACGTAGCCATCATGTCTCTGTATAATACTGCATGTAGCCATCGTGTCTCTGTATAATACTGTATGTAACCATCGTGTCTCTGTATAATACTGTACGTAGCCATCATGTCTCTGTTTAATACTGTATGTAGCCATCGTGGCTCTGTATAATACCGTACGTAGCCATCATGGCTCTGTATAATACTGTACATAGCCATCATGTCTCTGTATAATATTGTACGTAGCCATCATTGCTCTGTATAATATTGTAAGTACCATCAATTTTCTGTCTAATACTGTACATAGCCATCATGTCTCTGTATAATACTGTACGTAGCCATCATGCCTCTGTATAATATTGTACGTAGCCATCATTGCTCTGTATAATACTGTACGTAGCCATCATGTCTTTGTATAATACTGTATGTAGCCATCATGGCTCTGTATAATACTGTACGTAGCCATCATGTCTCCGTATAAGACTGTACATAGCCATGTCTCCATATAATATTGTACGTAGCCATCATTGCTCTGTATAATACTGTACGTAGCCATCGAGGCTCTGTATAATACTGTACGTAGCCATCATGTCTCTGTATAATACTGTACGTAGCCATCATGGCTCTGTATAATACTGTACGTAGCCATCGTGGCTCTGTATAATACTGTACTTAGCCATCGTGGCTCTGTATAATACTGTACGTAGCCATCATGTCTCTGTATAATACTGTACGTAGCCATCATGTCTCTGTATAATACTGTACGTAGCCATCATGTCTCTGTATAATACTGTATGAAGCCATCATGGCTCTGTATAATACTATACGTAGCCATCGTGTCTCTGTATAATACTGTACGTAGCCATCGTGGCTCTGTATAATACTGTACGTAGCCATCATGTCTCTGTATAATACTGTACGTAGCCATCATGTCTCTGTATAATACTGTACGTAGCCATCATGTCTCTGTATAATACTGTACGTAGCCATCATGTCTCTGTATAATACTGTACGTAGCCATCATGTCTTTGTATAATACTGTACGTAGCCATCATGTCTCTGTATAATACTGTACGTAGCCATCATGTCTCTGTATAATACTGTACGTAGCCATCATGTCTCTGTATAATACTGTACGTAGCCATCATGTCTCTGTATAATACTGTACGTAGCCATCATGTCTCTGTATAATACTGTACGTAGCCATCATGTCTCTGTATAATACTGTACGTAGCCATCATGTCTCTGTATAATACTGTACGTAGCCATCATGGCTCTGTATAATACTGTACGTAGCCATCATGGCTCTGTATAATACTGTACGTAGCCATCATGTCTCTGTATAATACTGTACGTAGCCATCGTGTCTCTGTATAATACTGTACGTAGCCATCGTGTCTCTGTATAATACTGTACGTAGCCATCGTGTCTCTGTATAATACTGTACGTAGCCATCGTGTCTCTGTATAATACTGTACGTAGCCATCGTGTCTCTGTATAATACTGTACGTAGCCATCATGTCTCTGTATAATACTGTACGTAGCCATCATGTCTCTGTATAATACTGTACGTAGCCATCATGTCTCTGTATAATATTGTACGTAGCCATCATGTCTCTGTATAATACTGTACGTAGCCATCATGGCTCTGTATAATACTGTACGTAGCCATCGTGTCTCTGTATAATACTGTACGTAGCCATCATGTCTCTGTATAATACTGTACGTAGCCATCATGTCTCTGTATAATACTGTACGTAGCCATCATGTCTCTGTATAATACTGTACGTAGCCATCGTGTCTCTGTATAATACTGTACGTAGCCATCATGTCTCTGTATAATACTGTATGTAGCCATCATGTCTTTGTATAATACTGTACGTAGCCATCATGTCTTTGTATAATACTGTACGTAGCCATCATGTCTCTGTATAATACTGTACGTAGCCATCATGTCTCTGTATAATACTGTACGTAGCCATCATGTCTCTGTATAATACTGTACGTAGCCATCATGTCTCTGTATAATACTGTACGTAGCCATCATGTCTCTGTATAATACTGTACGTAGCCATCATGTCTTTGTATAATACTGTACGTAGCCATCATGTCTCTGTATAATACTGTACGTAGCCATCATGTCTCTGTATAATACTGTACGTAGCCATCATGTCTCTGTATAATACTGTACGTAGCCATCATGCCTCTGTATAATACTGTATGTAGCCATCATTCTCCGTATAATACTGTACATAGCCATGCCTCATATAATATTGTACGTAGCCATCATTGCTCTGTATAATACTGTACGTAGCCATCGTGTCTCTGTATAATACTGTACGTAGCCATCATGTCTCTGTATAATACTGTACGTAGCCATCATGTCTCTGTATAATACTGTACGTAGCCATCATGTCTCTGTATAATACTGTACGTAGCCATCATGTCTCTGTATAATACTGTACGTAGCCATCATGGCTCTGTATAATACTGTACGTAGCCATCATGGCTCTATATAATACTGTACGTAGCCATCATGTCTCTGTATAATACTGTACGTAGCCATCATGTCTCTGTATAATACTGTACGTAGCCATCGTGTCTCTGTATAATACTGTACGTAGCCATCATGTCTCTGTATAATACTGTACGTAGCCATCGTGTCTCTGTATAATACTGTACGTAGCCATCATGTCTCTGTATAATACTGTACGTAGCCATCATGTCTCTGTATAATACTGTACGTAGCCATCATGTCTCTGTATAATACTGTACGTAGCCATCGTGGCTCTGTATAATACTGTACGTAGCCATCACGTCTCTGTATAATACTGTACGTAGCCATCATGGCTCTGTATAATACTGTACGTAGCCATCGTGTCTCTGTATAATACTGTACGTAGCCATCATGTCTCTGTATAATACTGTACGTAGCCATCATGTCTCTGTATAATACTGCATGTAGCCATCGTGTCTCTGTATAATACTGTATGTAACCATCGTGTCTCTGTATAATACTGTACGTAGCCATCATGTCTCTGTTTAATACTGTATGTAGCCATCGTGGCTCTGTATAATACCGTACGTAGCCATCATGGCTCTGTATAATACTGTACATAGCCATCATGTCTCTGTATAATATTGTACGTAGCCATCATTGCTCTGTATAATATTGTACGTACCATCATTGCTCTGTCTAATACTGTACATAGCCATCATGTCTCTGTATAATACTGTACGTAGCCATCATGCCTCTGTATAATATTGTACGTAGCCATCATTGCTCTGTATAATACTGTACGTAGCCATCATGTCTTTGTATAATACTGTATGTAGCCATCATGGCTCTGTATAATACTGTACGTAGCCATCATGTCTCTGTATAATACTGTACGTAGCCATCATGTCTCTGTATAATACTGCATGTAGCCATCGTGTCTCTGTATAATACTGTATGTAACCATCGTGTCTCTGTATAATACTGTACGTAGCCATCATGTCTCTGTTTAATACTGTATGTAGCCATCGTGGCTCTGTATAATACCGTACGTAGCCATCATGGCTCTGTATAATACTGTACATAGCCATCATGTCTCTGTATAATATTGTACGTAGCCATCATTGCTCTGTATAATATTGTAAGTACCATCAATTTTCTGTCTAATACTGTACATAGCCATCATGTCTCTGTATAATACTGTACGTAGCCATCATGCCTCTGTATAATATTGTACGTAGCCATCATTGCTCTGTATAATACTGTACGTAGCCATCATGTCTTTGTATAATACTGTATGTAGCCATCATGGCTCTGTATAATACTGTACGTAGCCATCATGTCTCCGTATAAGACTGTACATAGCCATGTCTCCATATAATATTGTACGTAGCCATCATTGCTCTGTATAATACTGTACGTAGCCATCGAGGCTCTGTATAATACTGTACGTAGCCATCATGTCTCTGTATAATACTGTACGTAGCCATCATGGCTCTGTATAATACTGTACGTAGCCATCGTGGCTCTGTATAATACTGTACTTAGCCATCGTGGCTCTGTATAATACTGTACGTAGCCATCATGTCTCTGTATAATACTGTACGTAGCCATCATGTCTCTGTATAATACTGTACGTAGCCATCATGTCTCTGTATAATACTGTATGAAGCCATCATGGCTCTGTATAATACTATACGTAGCCATCGTGTCTCTGTATAATACTGTACGTAGCCATCGTGGCTCTGTATAATACTGTACGTAGCCATCATGTCTCTGTATAATACTGTACGTAGCCATCATGTCTCTGTATAATACTGTACGTAGCCATCATGTCTCTGTATAATACTGTACGTAGCCATCATGTCTCTGTATAATACTGTACGTAGCCATCATGTCTTTGTATAATACTGTACGTAGCCATCATGTCTCTGTATAATACTGTACGTAGCCATCATGTCTCTGTATAATACTGTACGTAGCCATCATGTCTCTGTATAATACTGTACGTAGCCATCATGTCTCTGTATAATACTGTACGTAGCCATCATGTCTCTGTATAATACTGTACGTAGCCATCATGTCTCTGTATAATACTGTACGTAGCCATCATGTCTCTGTATAATACTGTACGTAGCCATCATGGCTCTGTATAATACTGTACGTAGCCATCATGGCTCTGTATAATACTGTACGTAGCCATCATGTCTCTGTATAATACTGTACGTAGCCATCGTGTCTCTGTATAATACTGTACGTAGCCATCGTGTCTCTGTATAATACTGTACGTAGCCATCGTGTCTCTGTATAATACTGTACGTAGCCATCGTGTCTCTGTATAATACTGTACGTAGCCATCGTGTCTCTGTATAATACTGTACGTAGCCATCATGTCTCTGTATAATACTGTACGTAGCCATCATGTCTCTGTATAATACTGTACGTAGCCATCATGTCTCTGTATAATATTGTACGTAGCCATCATGTCTCTGTATAATACTGTACGTAGCCATCATGGCTCTGTATAATACTGTACGTAGCCATCGTGTCTCTGTATAATACTGTACGTAGCCATCATGTCTCTGTATAATACTGTACGTAGCCATCATGTCTCTGTATAATACTGTACGTAGCCATCATGTCTCTGTATAATACTGTACGTAGCCATCGTGTCTCTGTATAATACTGTACGTAGCCATCATGTCTCTGTATAATACTGTATGTAGCCATCATGTCTTTGTATAATACTGTACGTAGCCATCATGTCTTTGTATAATACTGTACGTAGCCATCATGTCTCTGTATAATACTGTACGTAGCCATCATGTCTCTGTATAATACTGTACGTAGCCATCATGTCTCTGTATAATACTGTACGTAGCCATCATGTCTCTGTATAATACTGTACGTAGCCATCATGTCTCTGTATAATACTGTACGTAGCCATCATGTCTCTGTATAATACTGTACGTAGCCATCATGGCTCTGTATAATACTGTACGTAGCCATCGTGGCTCTGTATAATACTGTACGTAACCATCGTGTCTCTGTATAATACTGTACGTAGCCATGTCTCCATATAATATTGTACGTAGCCATCATTGCTCTGTATAATACTGTACTTAGCCATCGTGGCTCTGTATAATACTGTACGTAGCCATCATGTCTCTGTATAATACTGTACGTAGCCATCATGTCTCTGTATAATACTGTACGTAGCCATCATGTCTCTGTATAATACTGTATGAAGCCATCATGGCTCTGTATAATACTATACGTAGCCATCGTGTCTCTGTATAATACTGTACGTAGCCATCGTGGCTCTGTATAATACTGTACGTAGCCATCATGTCTCTGTATAATACTGTACGTAGCCATCATGTCTCTGTATAATACTGTATGTAGCCATCATGTCTCTGTATAATACTGTACGTAGCCATCATGTCTCTGTATAATACTGTACGTAGCCATCATGTCTTTGTATAATACTGTACGTAGCCATCATGTCTCTGTATAATACTGTACGTAGCCATCATGTCTCTGTATAATACTGTACGTAGCCATCATGTCTCTGTATAATACTGTACGTAGCCATCATGTCTCTGTATAATACTGTACGTAGCCATCATGTCTCTGTATAATACTGTACGTAGCCATCATGTCTCTGTATAATACTGTACGTAGCCATCATGTCTCTGTATAATACTGTACGTAGCCATCATGGCTCTGTATAATACTGTACGTAGCCATCATGTCTCTGTATAATACTGTACGTAGCCATCGTGTCTCTGTATAATACTGTACGTAGCCATCGTGTCTCTGTATAATACTGTACGTAGCCATCGTGTCTCTGTATAATACTGTACGTAGCCATCGTGTCTCTGTATAATACTGTACGTAGCCATCGTGTCTCTGTATAATACTGTACGTAGCCATCATGTCTCTGTATAATACTGTACGTAGCCATCATGTCTCTGTATAATACTGTACGTAGCCATCATGTCTCTGTATAATATTGTACGTAGCCATCATGTCTCTGTATAATACTGTACGTAGCCATCATGGCTCTGTATAATACTGTACGTAGCCATCGTGTCTCTGTATAATACTGTACGTAGCCATCATGTCTCTGTATAATACTGTACGTAGCCATCATGTCTCTGTATAATACTGTACGTAGCCATCATGTCTCTGTATAATACTGTACGTAGCCATCGTGTCTCTGTATAATACTGTACGTAGCCATCATGTCTCTGTATAATACTGTACGTAGCCATCATGTCTTTGTATAATACTGTACGTAGCCATCATGTCTTTGTATAATACTGTACGTAGCCATCATGTCTCTGTATAATACTGTACGTAGCCATCATGTCTCTGTATAATACTGTACGTAGCCATCATGTCTCTGTATAATACTGTACGTAGCCATCATGTCTCTGTATAATACTGTACGTAGCCATCATGTCTCTGTATAATACTGTACGTAGCCATCATGTCTCTGTATAATACTGTACGTAGCCATCATGTCTCTGTATAATACTGTACGTAGCCATCATGGCTCTGTTTAATACTGTACGTAGCCATCGTGGCTCTGTATAATACTGTACGTAGCCATCGTGTCTCTGTATAATACTGTACGTAGCCATCGTGTCTCTGTATAATACTGTACGTAGCCATCGTGTCTCTGTATAATACTGTACGTAGCCATCGTGTCTCTGTATAATACTGTACGTAGCCATCGTGTCTCTGTATAATACTGTACGTAGCCATCGTGTCTCTGTATAATACTGTACGTAGCCATCGTGTCTCTGTATAATACTGTACGTAGCCATCATGTCTCAGTATAATACTGTACGTAGCCATCATGTCTCTGTATAATACTGTACGTAGCCATCATGTCTCTGTATAATACTGTACGTAGCCATCATGTCTCTGTATAATACTGTACGTAGCCATCATGTCTCTGTATAATACTGTACGTAGCCATCATGTCTCTGTATAATACTGTACGTAGCCATCATATCTCTGTATAATACTGTACGTAGCCATCATGGCTCTGTATAATACTGTACGTAGCCATCATGGCTCTGTATAATACTGTACGTAGCCATCATGTCTCTGTATAATACTGTACGTAGCCATCGTGTCTCTGTATAATACTGTACGTAGCCATCGTGTCTCTGTATAATACTGTACGTAGCCATCGTGTCTCTGTATAATACTGTACGTAGCCATCGTGTCTCTGTATAATACTGTACGTAGCCATCATGTCTCTGTATAATACTGTACGTAGCCATCATGTCTCTGTATAATACTGTACGTAGCCATCATGTCTCTGTATAATACTGTACGTAGCCATCATGTCTCTGTATAATACTGTACGTAGCCATCATGGCTCTGTATAATACTGTACGTAGCCATCATGGCTCTATATAATACTGTACGTAGCCATCATGTCTCTGTATAATACTGTACGTAGCCATCATGTCTCTGTATAATACTGTACGTAGCCATCATGGCTCTGTATAATACTGTACGTAGTCATCATGTCTCTGTATAATATTGTACGTAGCCATCGTGTCTCTGTATAATACTGTACGTAGCCATCATGGCTCTGTATAATACTGTACGTAGCCATCGTGTCTCTGTATAATACTGTACGTAGCCATCATGTCTCTGTATAATACTGTACGTAGCCATCATGTCTCTGTTTAATACTGTATGTAGCCATCGTGGCTCTGTATAATACCGTACGTAGCCATCATGGCTCTGTATAATACCGTACGTAGCCATCATGGCTCTGTATAATACTGTACATAGCCATCATGTCTCTGTATAATATTGTACGTAGCCATCATTGCTCTGTATAATATTGTACGTACCATCATTGCTCTGTATAATACTGTACATAGCCATCATGTCTCTGTATAATACTGTACGTAGCCATCATTGCTCTGTATAATACTGTACGTAGCCATCGAGGCTCTGTATAATACTGTACGTAGCCATCATGTCTCTGTATAATACTGTACGTAGCCATCATGGCTCTGTATAATACTGTACGTAGCCATCGTGGCTCTGTATAATACTGTACGTAGCCATCGTGGCTCTGTATAATACTGTACGTAGCCATCATGTCTCTGTATAATACTGTACGTAGCCATCATGTCTCTGTATAATACTGTACGTAGCCATCATGTCTCTGTATAATACTGTACGTAGCCATCATGTCTCTGTATAATACTGTACGTAGCCATCATGGCTCTGTATAATACTGTATGTAGCCATCATGTCTCTGTATAATACTGTACGTAGCCATCATGTCTCTGTATAATACTGTACGTAGCCATCATGTCTCTGTATAATACTTTACGTAGCCATCGTGGCTCTGTATAATACTGTACGTAACCATCATGTCTCTGTATAATACTGTACGTAGCCATCATGTCTCTGTATAATACTGTACGTAGCCATCATGGCTCTGTAAAATACTGTACGTAGCCATCTTGGCTCTGTATAATACTGTACGTAGCCATCATGTCTCTGTATAATACTGTACGTAGCCATCATTGCTCTGTATAATACTGTACGTAGCCATCATGTCTCCGTATAATACTGTACATAGCCATGTCTCCATATAATATTGTACGTAGCCATCATTGCTCTGTATAATACTGTACGTAGCCATCATGGCTCTGTATAATACTGTACGTAGCCATCATGCCTCTGTATAATACTGTACGTAGCCATCATGTCTCTGTATAATACTGTACCTGGCCATCATGTCTTTGTATAATACTGTACATAGCCATCATGTCTCTGTATAATACTGTACGTAGCCATCATGTCTCTGTATAATACTGTATGTAGCCATCATGTCTCTGTATAATACTGTACGTAGCCATCATGGCTCTGTATAATACTGTACGTAGCCATCATTGCTCTGTATAGTACTGTACGTAGCCATCATGTCTCTGTATAATACTGTACGTAGCCATCATGGCTCTGTATAATACTGTACGTAGCCATCATGGCTCTGTATAATACTGTACGTAGCCATCGTGTCTCTGTATAATACTGTACGTAGCCATCATGTCTCTGTATAATACTGTACGTAGCCATCATGTCTCTGTTTAATACTGTATGTAGCCATCGTGGCTCTGTATAATACCGTACGTAGCCATCATGGCTCTGTATAATACCGTACGTAGCCATCATGGCTCTGTATAATACTGTACATAGCCATCATGTCTCTGTATAATATTGTACGTAGCCATCATTGCTCTGTATAATATTGTACGTACCATCATTGCTCTGTATAATACTGTACATAGCCATCATGTCTCTGTATAATACTGTACGTAGCCATCATGCCTCTGTATAATATTGTACGTAGCCATCATTGCTCTGTATAATACTGTACGTAGCCATCATGGCTCTGTATAATACTGTACGTAGCCATCATGTCTCCGTATAAGACTGTACATAGCCATGTCTCCATATAATATTGTACGTAGCCATCATTGCTCTGTATAATACTGTACGTAGCCATCGAGGCTCTGTATAATACTGTACGTAGCCATCATGTCTCTGTATAATACTGTACGTAGCCATCATGGCTCTGTATAATACTGTACGTAGCCATCGTGGCTCTGTATAATACTGTACGTAGCCATCGTGGCTCTGTATAATACTGTACGTAGCCATCATGTCTCTGTATAATACTGTACGTAGCCATCATGTCTCTGTATAATACTGTACGTAGCCATCATGTCTCTGTATAATACTGTACGTAGCCATCATGTCTCTGTATAATACTGTACGTAGCCATCATGGCTCTGTATAATACTGTATGTAGCCATCATGTCTCTGTATAATACTGTACGTAGCCATCATGTCTCTGTATAATACTGTACGTAGCCATCATGTCTCTGTATAATACTGTACGTAGCCATCGTGGCTCTGTATAATACTGTACGTAACCATCATGTCTCTGTATAATACTGTACGTAGCCATCATGTCTCTGTATAATACTGTACGTAGCCATCATGGCTCTGTAAAATACTGTACGTAGCCATCTTTGCTCTGTATAATACTGTACGTAGCCATCATGTCTCTGTATAATACTGTACGTAGCCATCATTGCTCTGTATAATACTGTACGTAGCCATCATGTCTCCGTATAATACTGTACATAGCCATGTCTCCATATAATATTGTACGTAGCCATCATTGCTCTGTATAATACTGTACGTAGCCATCATGGCTCTGTATAATACTGTACGTAGCCATCATGCCTCTGTATAATACTGTACGTAGCCATCATGTCTCTGTATAATACTGTACCTGGCCATCATGTCTTTGTATAATACTGTACATAGCCATCATGTCTCTGTATAATACTGTACGTAGCCATCATGTCTCTGTATAATACTGTACGTAGCCATCATGTCTCTGTATAATACTGTACGTAGCCATCATGGCTCTGTATAATACTGTACGTAGCCATCATGGCTCTGTATAATACTGTACGTAGCCATCATGTCTCTGTATAATACTGTACGTAGCCATCATGTCTCTGTATAATACTGTACGTAGCCATCGTGTCTCTGTATAATACTGTACGTAGCCATCGTGTCTCTGTATAATACTGTACGTAGCCATCGTGTCTCTGTATAATACTGTACGTAGCCATCGTGTCTCTGTATAATACTGTACGTAGCCATCATGTCTCTGTATAATACTGTACGTAGCCATCATGGCTCTGTATAATACTGTATGTAGCCATCATGTCTCTGTATAATACTGTACGTAGCCATCATGTCTCTGTATAATACTGTACGTAGCCATCATGTCTCTGTATAATACTGTACGTAGCCATCGTGGCTCTGTATAATACTGTACGTAACCATCATGTCTCTGTATAATACTGTACGTAGCCATCATGTCTCTGGATAATACTGTACGTAGCCATCATGGCTCTGTAAAATACTGTACGTAGCCATCTTGGCTCTGTATAATACTGTACGTAGCCATCATGTCTCTGTATAATACTGTACGTAGCCATCATTGCTCTGTATAATACTGTACGTAGCCATCATGTCTCCGTATAATACTGTACATAGCCATGTCTCCATATAATATTGTACGTAGCCATCATTGCTCTGTATAATACTGTACGTAGCCATCATGGCTCTGTATAATACTGTATGTAGCCATCATGTCTCTGTATAATACTGTACGTAGCCATCATGTCTCTGTATAATACTGTACGTAGCCATCATGTCTCTGTATAATACTGTACGTAGCCATCGTGGCTCTGTATAATACTGTACGTAACCATCATGTCTCTGTATAATACTGTACGTAGCCATCATGTCTCTGTATAATACTGTACGTAGCCATCATGGCTCTGTAAAATACTGTACGTAGCCATCTTGGCTCTGTATAATACTGTACGTAGCCATCATGTCTCTGTATAATACTGTACGTAGCCATCATTGCTCTGTATAATACTGTACGTAGCCATCATGTCTCCGTATAATACTGTACATAGCCATGTCTCCATATAATATTGTACGTAGCCATCATTGCTCTGTATAATACTGTACGTAGCCATCATGGCTCTGTATAATACTGTACGTAGCCATCATGCCTCTGTTTAATACTGTACGTAGCCATCATGTCTCTGTATAATACTGTACCTGGCCATCATGTCTTTGTATAATACTGTACATAGCCATCATGTCTCTGTATAATACTGTACGTAGCCATCATGTCTCTGTATAATACTGTACGTAGCCATCATGTCTCTGTATAATACTGTACGTAGCCATCATGTCTCTGTATAATACTGTACGTAGCCATCATGTCTCTGTATAATACTGTACGTAGCCATCATGTCTCTGTATAATACTGTACGTAGCCATCATGGCTCTGTATAATACTGTACGTAGCCATCATGGCTCTGTATAATACTGTACGTAGCCATCATGTCTCTGTATAATACTGTACGTAGCCATCATGTCTCTGTATAATACTGTACGTAGCCATCGTGTCTCTGTATAATACTGTACGTAGCCATCGTGTCTCTGTATAATACTGTACGTAGCCATCGTGTCTCTGTATAATACTGTACGTAGCCATCGTGTCTCTGTATAATACTGTACGTAGCCATCATGTCTCTGTATAATACTGTACGTAGCCATCATGGCTCTGTATAATACTGTATGTAGCCATCATGTCTCTGTATAATACTGTACGTAGCCATCATGTCTCTGTATAATACTGTACGTAGCCATCATGTCTCTGTATAATACTGTACGTAGCCATCGTGGCTCTGTATAATACTGTACGTAACCATCATGTCTCTGTATAATACTGTACGTAGCCATCATGTCTCTGGATAATACTGTACGTAGCCATCATGGCTCTGTAAAATACTGTACGTAGCCATCTTGGCTCTGTATAATACTGTACGTAGCCATCATGTCTCTGTATAATACTGTACGTAGCCATCATTGCTCTGTATAATACTGTACGTAGCCATCATGTCTCCGTATAATACTGTACATAGCCATGTCTCCATATAATATTGTACGTAGCCATCATTGCTCTGTATAATACTGTACGTAGCCATCATGGCTCTGTATAATACTCTACGTAGCCATCATGCCTCTGTATAATACTGTACGTAGCCATCATGTCTCTGTATAATACTGTACCTGGCCATCATGTCTTTGTATAATACTGTACATAGCCATCATGTCTCTGTATAATACTGTACGTAGCCATCATGTCTCTGTATAATACTGTACGTAGCCATCATGTCTCTGTATAATACTGTACGTAGCCATCATGTCTCTGTATAATACTGTACGTAGCCATCATGTCTCTGTATAATACTGTACGTAGCCATCATGTCTCTGTATAATACTGTACGTAGCCATTATGTCTCTGTATAATACTGTACGTAGCCATCATGGCTCTGTATAATACTGTACGTAGCCATCATGGCTCTGTATAATACTGTACGTAGCCATCATGTCTCTGTATAATACTGTACGTAGCCATCATGTCTCTGTATAATACTGTACGTAGCCATCATGTCTCTGTATAATACTGTACGTAGCCATCGTGTCTCTGTATAATACTGTACGTAGCCATCGTGTCTCTGTATAATACTGTATGTAGCCATCATGTCTCTGTATAATACTGTACGTAGCCATCATGGCTCTGTATAATAGTGTACGTAGCCATCATGGCTCTATATAATACTGTACGTAGCCATCATGTCTCTGTATAATACTGTACGTAGCCATCATGGCTCTGTATAATACTGTACGTAGCCATCATGGCTCTGTATAATACTGTACGTAGCCATCATGTCTCTGTATAATACTGTACGTAGCCATCATGTCTCTGTATAATACTGTACGTAGCCATCGTGTCTCTGTATAATACTGTACGTAGCCATCGTGTCTCTGTATAATACTGTACGTAGCCATCGTGTCTCTGTATAATACTGTACGTAGCCATCGTGTCTCTGTATAATACTGTACGTAGCCATCATGTCTCTGTATAATACTGTACGTAGCCATCATGGCTCTGTATAATACTGTATGTAGCCATCATGTCTCTGTATAATACTGTACGTAGCCATCATGTCTCTGTATAATACTGTACGTAGCCATCATGTCTCTGTATAATACTGTACGTAGCCATCGTGGCTCTGTATAATACTGTACGTAACCATCATGTCTCTGTATAATACTGTACGTAGCCATCATGTCTCTGGATAATACTGTACGTAGCCATCATGGCTCTGTAAAATACTGTACGTAGCCATCTTGGCTCTGTATAATACTGTACGTAGCCATCATGTCTCTGTATAATACTGTACGTAGCCATCATTGCTCTGTATAATACTGTACGTAGCCATCATGTCTCCGTATAATACTGTACATAGCCATGTCTCCATATAATATTGTACGTAGCCATCATTGCTCTGTATAATACTGTACGTAGCCATCATGGCTCTGTATAATACTCTACGTAGCCATCATGCCTCTGTATAATACTGTACGTAGCCATCATGTCTCTGTATAATACTGTACCTGGCCATCATGTCTTTGTATAATACTGTACATAGCCATCATGTCTCTGTATAATACTGTACGTAGCCATCATGTCTCTGTATAATACTGTACGTAGCCATCATGTCTCTGTATAATACTGTACGTAGCCATCATGTCTCTGTATAATACTGTACGTAGCCATCATGTCTCTGTATAATACTGTACGTAGCCATCATGTCTCTGTATAATACTGTACGTAGCCATTATGTCTCTGTATAATACTGTACGTAGCCATCATGGCTCTGTATAATACTGTACGTAGCCATCATGGCTCTGTATAATACTGTACGTAGCCATCATGTCTCTGTATAATACTGTACGTAGCCATCATGTCTCTGTATAATACTGTACGTAGCCATCATGTCTCTGTATAATACTGTACGTAGCCATCGTGTCTCTGTATAATACTGTACGTAGCCATCGTGTCTCTGTATAATACTGTACGTAGCCATCGTGTCTCTGTATAATACTGTACGTAGCCATCATGTCTCTGTATAATACTGTACGTAGCCATCATGTCTCTGTATAATACTGTACGTAGCCATCATGTCTCTGTATAATACTGTACGTAGCCATCATGTCTCTGTATAATACTGTACGTAGCCATCATGGCTCTGTATAATAGTGTACGTAGCCATCATGGCTCTATATAATACTGTACGTAGCCATCATGTCTCTGTATAATACTGTACGTAGCCATCATGTCTCTGTATAATACTGTACGTAGCCATCATGGCTCTGTATAATACTGTACGTAGCCATCATGGCTCTGTATAATACTGTACGTAGCCATCGTGTCTCTGTATAATACTGTACGTAGCCATCATGTCTCTGTATAATACTGTACGTAGCCATCATGTCTCTGTTTAATACTGTATGTAGCCATCGTGGCTCTGTATAATACCGTACGTAGCCATCATGGCTCTGTATAATACCGTACGTAGCCATCATGGCTCTGTATAATACTGTACATAGCCATCATGTCTCTGTATAATATTGTACGTAGCCATCATTGCTCTGTATAATATTGTACGTACCATCATTGCTCTGTATAATACTGTACATAGCCATCATGTCTCTGTATAATACTGTACGTAGCCATCATGCCTCTGTATAATATTGTACGTAGCCATCATTGCTCTGTATAATACTGTACGTAGCCATCATGGCTCTGTATAATACTGTACGTAGCCATCATGTCTCCGTATAAGACTGTACATAGCCATGTCTCCATATAATATTGTACGTAGCCATCATTGCTCTGTATAATACTGTACGTAGCCATCGAGGCTCTGTATAATACTGTACGTAGCCATCATGTCTCTGTATAATACTGTACGTAGCCATCATGGCTCTGTATAATACTGTACGTAGCCATCGTGGCTCTGTATAATACTGTACGTAGCCATCGTGGCTCTGTATAATACTGTACGTAGCCATCATGTCTCTGTATAATACTGTACGTAGCCATCATGTCTCTGTATAATACTGTACGTAGCCATCATGTCTCTGTATAATACTGTACGTAGCCATCATGTCTCTGTATAATACTGTACGTAGCCATCATGGCTCTGTATAATACTGTATGTAGCCATCATGTCTCTGTATAATACTGTACGTAGCCATCATGTCTCTGTATAATACTGTACGTAGCCATCATGTCTCTGTATAATACTGTACGTAGCCATCGTGGCTCTGTATAATACTGTACGTAACCATCATGTCTCTGTATAATACTGTACGTAGCCATCATGTCTCTGTATAATACTGTACGTAGCCATCATGGCTCTGTAAAATACTGTACGTAGCCATCTTTGCTCTGTATAATACTGTACGTAGCCATCATGTCTCTGTATAATACTGTACGTAGCCATCATTGCTCTGTATAATACTGTACGTAGCCATCATGTCTCCGTATAATACTGTACATAGCCATGTCTCCATATAATATTGTACGTAGCCATCATTGCTCTGTATAATACTGTACGTAGCCATCATGGCTCTGTATAATACTGTACGTAGCCATCATGCCTCTGTATAATACTGTACGTAGCCATCATGTCTCTGTATAATACTGTACCTGGCCATCATGTCTTTGTATAATACTGTACATAGCCATCATGTCTCTGTATAATACTGTACGTAGCCATCATGTCTCTGTATAATACTGTACGTAGCCATCATGTCTCTGTATAATACTGTACGTAGCCATCATGGCTCTGTATAATACTGTACGTAGCCATCATGGCTCTGTATAATACTGTACGTAGCCATCATGTCTCTGTATAATACTGTACGTAGCCATCATGTCTCTGTATAATACTGTACGTAGCCATCGTGTCTCTGTATAATACTGTACGTAGCCATCGTGTCTCTGTATAATACTGTACGTAGCCATCGTGTCTCTGTATAATACTGTACGTAGCCATCGTGTCTCTGTATAATACTGTACGTAGCCATCATGTCTCTGTATAATACTGTACGTAGCCATCATGGCTCTGTATAATACTGTATGTAGCCATCATGTCTCTGTATAATACTGTACGTAGCCATCATGTCTCTGTATAATACTGTACGTAGCCATCATGTCTCTGTATAATACTGTACGTAGCCATCGTGGCTCTGTATAATACTGTACGTAACCATCATGTCTCTGTATAATACTGTACGTAGCCATCATGTCTCTGGATAATACTGTACGTAGCCATCATGGCTCTGTAAAATACTGTACGTAGCCATCTTGGCTCTGTATAATACTGTACGTAGCCATCATGTCTCTGTATAATACTGTACGTAGCCATCATTGCTCTGTATAATACTGTACGTAGCCATCATGTCTCCGTATAATACTGTACATAGCCATGTCTCCATATAATATTGTACGTAGCCATCATTGCTCTGTATAATACTGTACGTAGCCATCATGGCTCTGTATAATACTGTATGTAGCCATCATGTCTCTGTATAATACTGTACGTAGCCATCATGTCTCTGTATAATACTGTACGTAGCCATCATGTCTCTGTATAATACTGTACGTAGCCATCGTGGCTCTGTATAATACTGTACGTAACCATCATGTCTCTGTATAATACTGTACGTAGCCATCATGTCTCTGTATAATACTGTACGTAGCCATCATGGCTCTGTAAAATACTGTACGTAGCCATCTTGGCTCTGTATAATACTGTACGTAGCCATCATGTCTCTGTATAATACTGTACGTAGCCATCATTGCTCTGTATAATACTGTACGTAGCCATCATGTCTCCGTATAATACTGTACATAGCCATGTCTCCATATAATATTGTACGTAGCCATCATTGCTCTGTATAATACTGTACGTAGCCATCATGGCTCTGTATAATACTGTACGTAGCCATCATGCCTCTGTTTAATACTGTACGTAGCCATCATGTCTCTGTATAATACTGTACCTGGCCATCATGTCTTTGTATAATACTGTACATAGCCATCATGTCTCTGTATAATACTGTACGTAGCCATCATGTCTCTGTATAATACTGTACGTAGCCATCATGTCTCTGTATAATACTGTACGTAGCCATCATGTCTCTGTATAATACTGTACGTAGCCATCATGTCTCTGTATAATACTGTACGTAGCCATCATGTCTCTGTATAATACTGTACGTAGCCATCATGGCTCTGTATAATACTGTACGTAGCCATCATGGCTCTGTATAATACTGTACGTAGCCATCATGTCTCTGTATAATACTGTACGTAGCCATCATGTCTCTGTATAATACTGTACGTAGCCATCGTGTCTCTGTATAATACTGTACGTAGCCATCGTGTCTCTGTATAATACTGTACGTAGCCATCGTGTCTCTGTATAATACTGTACGTAGCCATCGTGTCTCTGTATAATACTGTACGTAGCCATCATGTCTCTGTATAATACTGTACGTAGCCATCATGGCTCTGTATAATACTGTATGTAGCCATCATGTCTCTGTATAATACTGTACGTAGCCATCATGTCTCTGTATAATACTGTACGTAGCCATCATGTCTCTGTATAATACTGTACGTAGCCATCGTGGCTCTGTATAATGCTGTACGTAACCATCATGTCTCTGTATAATACTGTACGTAGCCATCATGTCTCTGGATAATACTGTACGTAGCCATCATGGCTCTGTAAAATACTGTACGTAGCCATCTTGGCTCTGTATAATACTGTACGTAGCCATCATGTCTCTGTATAATACTGTACGTAGCCATCATTGCTCTGTATAATACTGTACGTAGCCATCATGTCTCCGTATAATACTGTACATAGCCATGTCTCCATATAATATTGTACGTAGCCATCATTGCTCTGTATAATACTGTACGTAGCCATCATGGCTCTGTATAATACTCTACGTAGCCATCATGCCTCTGTATAATACTGTACGTAGCCATCATGTCTCTGTATAATACTGTACCTGGCCATCATGTCTTTGTATAATACTGTACATAGCCATCATGTCTCTGTATAATACTGTACGTAGCCATCATGTCTCTGTATAATACTGTACGTAGCCATCATGTCTCTGTATAATACTGTACGTAGCCATCATGTCTCTGTATAATACTGTACGTAGCCATCATGTCTCTGTATAATACTGTACGTAGCCATCATGTCTCTGTATAATACTGTACGTAGCCATTATGTCTCTGTATAATACTGTACGTAGCCATCATGGCTCTGTATAATACTGTACGTAGCCATCATGGCTCTGTATAATACTGTACGTAGCCATCATGTCTCTGTATAATACTGTACGTAGCCATCATGTCTCTGTATAATACTGTACGTAGCCATCATGTCTCTGTATAATACTGTACGTAGCCATCGTGTCTCTGTATAATACTGTACGTAGCCATCGTGTCTCTGTATAATACTGTATGTAGCCATCATGTCTCTGTATAATACTGTACGTAGCCATCATGGCTCTGTATAATAGTGTACGTAGCCATCATGGCTCTATATAATACTGTACGTAGCCATCATGTCTCTGTATAATACTGTACGTAGCCATCATGGCTCTGTATAATACTGTACGTAGCAGTCATGGCTCTGTATAATACTGTACGTAGCCATCATGTCTCTGTATAATACTGTACGTAGCCATCATGTCTCTGTATAATACTGTACGTAGCCATCGTGTCTCTGTATAATACTGTACGTAGCCATCGTGTCTCTGTATAATACTGTACGTAGCCATCGTGTCTCTGTATAATACTGTACGTAGCCATCGTGTCTCTGTATAATACTGTACGTAGCCATCATGTCTCTGTATAATACTGTACGTAGCCATCATGGCTCTGTATAATACTGTATGTAGCCATCATGTCTCTGTATAATACTGTACGTAGCCATCATGTCTCTGTATAATACTGTACGTAGCCATCATGTCTCTGTATAATACTGTACGTAGCCATCGTGGCTCTGTATAATACTGTACGTAACCATCATGTCTCTGTATAATACTGTACGTAGCCATCATGTCTCTGGATAATACTGTACGTAGCCATCATGGCTCTGTAAAATACTGTACGTAGCCATCTTGGCTCTGTATAATACTGTACGTAGCCATCATGTCTCTGTATAATACTGTACGTAGCCATCATTGCTCTGTATAATACTGTACGTAGCCATCATGTCTCCGTATAATACTGTACATAGCCATGTCTCCATATAATATTGTACGTAGCCATCATTGCTCTGTATAATACTGTACGTAGCCATCATGGCTCTGTATAATACTCTACGTAGCCATCATGCCTCTGTATAATACTGTACGTAGCCATCATGTCTCTGTATAATACTGTACCTGGCCATCATGTCTTTGTATAATACTGTACATAGCCATCATGTCTCTGTATAATACTGTACGTAGCCATCATGTCTCTGTATAATACTGTACGTAGCCATCATGTCTCTGTATAATACTGTACGTAGCCATCATGTCTCTGTATAATACTGTACGTAGCCATCATGTCTCTGTATAATACTGTACGTAGCCATCATGTCTCTGTATAATACTGTACGTAGCCATTATGTCTCTGTATAATACTGTACGTAGCCATCATGGCTCTGTATAATACTGTACGTAGCCATCATGTCTCTGTATAATACTGTACGTAGCCATCATGTCTCTGTATAATACTGTACGTAGCCATCGTGTCTCTGTATAATACTGTACGTAGCCATCGTGTCTCTGTATAATACTGTACGTAGCCATCGTGTCTCTGTATAATACTGTACGTAGCCATCGTGTCTCTGTATAATACTGTACGTAGCCATCATGTCTCTGTATAATACTGTACGTAGCCATCATGTCTCTGTATAATACTGTACGTAGCCATCATGTCTCTGTATAATACTGTATGTAGCCATCATGTCTCTGTATAATACTGTACGTAGCCATCATGTCTCTGTATAATACTGTATGTAGCCATCATGTCTCTGTATAATACTGTATGTAGCCATCATGTCTCTGTATAATACTGTAAGTAGCCATCGTGTCTCTGTATAATACTGTACGTAGCCATCATGTCTCTGTATAATACTGTACGTAGCCATCATGTCTCTGTTTAATACTGTATGTAGCCATCGTGGCTCTGTATAATACCGTACGTAGCCATCATGGCTCTGTATAATACTGTACATAGCCATCATGTTTCTGTATAATATTGTACGTAGCCATCATTGCTCTGTATAATATTGTACGTACCATCATTGCTCTGTATAATACTGTACATAGCCATCATGTCTCTGTATAATACTGTACGTAGCCATCATGCCTCTGTATAATATTGTACGTAGCCATCATTGCTCTGTATAATACTGTACGTAGCCATCATGTCTTTGTATAATACTGTATGTAGCCATCATGGCTCTGTATAATACTGTACGTAGCCATCATGTCTCCGTATAAGACTGTACATAGCCATGTCTCCATATAATATTGTACGTAGCCATCATTGCTCTGTATAATACTGTACGTAGCCATCGAGGCTCTGTATAATACTGTACATAGCCATCATGTCTCTGTATAATACTGTACGTAGCCATCATGGCTCTGTATAATACTGTACGTAGCCATCGTGGCTCTGTATAATACTGTACGTAGCCATCGTGGCTCTGTATAATACTGTACGTAGACATCATGTCCCTGTATAATACTGTACGTAGCCATCATGTCTCTGTATAATACTGTACGTAGCCATCATGTCTCTATATAATACTGTACGTAGCCATCATGTCTCTGTATAATACTGTACGTAGCCATCATGTCTCTGTATAATACTGTACGTAGCCATCATGTCTCTGTATAATACTGTACGTAGCCATCGTGGCTCTGTATAATACTGTACGTAACCATCATGTCTCTGTATAATACTGTACGTAGCCATCATGTCTCTGTATAATACTGTACGTAGCCATCATGGCTCTGTAAAATACTGTACGTAGCCATCTTGGCTCTGTATAATACTGTACGTAGCCATCATGTCTCTGTATAATACTGTACGTAGCCATCGTGGCTCTGTATAATACTGTTCGTAGCCATCGTGTCTCTGTATAATACTGTACGTAGCCATCATGCCTCTGTATAATATTGTACGTAGCCATCATTGCTCTGTATAATACTGTACGTAGCCATCATGTCTTTGTATAATACTGTATGTAGCCATCATGGCTCTGTATAATACTGTACGTAGCCATCATGTCTCTGTATAATACTGTACGTAGCCATCATTGCTCTGTATAATACTGTACGTAGCCATCATGTCTCCGTATAATACTGTACATAGCCATGTCTCCATATAATATTGTACGTAGCCATCATTGCTCTGTATAATACTGTACGTAGCCATCATGGCTCTGTATAATACTGTACGTAGCCATCAGGCCTCTGTATAATACTGTATTTAGCGATCATTCTCCGTATAATACTGTACATAGCCATGCCTCATATAATATTGTACGTAGCCATCATTGCTCTGTATAATACTGTACGTAGCCATATAGGCTCTGTATAATACTGTACGTAGCCATCATGTCTCTGCATAATATTGTACGTAGCCATCATGTCTCTGTATAATACTGCACGTAGCCATCATGTCTCTGTATAATACTGTACGTAGCCATCATGTCTCTGTATAATACTGTACGTAGCCATCTTGTCTCTGTATAATACTGTACGTAGCCATCATGGCTCTGTATAATACTGTACGTAGCCATCATGGCTCTGTATAATACTGTACGTAGCCATCATGTCTCTGTATAATACTGTACGTAGCCATCGTGTCTCTGTATAATACTGTACGTAGCCATCGTGTCTCTGTATAATACTGTACGTAGCCATCGTGTCTCTGTATAATACTGTACGTAGCCATCGTGTCTCTGTATAATACTGTACGTAGCCATCGTGTCTCTGTATAATACTGTACGTAGCCATCGTGTCTCTGTATAATACTGTACGTAGCCATCATGGCTCTGTATAATACTGTACGTAGCCATCGTGTCTCTGTATAATACTGTACGTAGCCATCATGTCTCTGTATAATACTGTACGTAGCCATCATGTCTCTGTTTAATACTGTATGTAGCCATCGTGGCTCTGTATAATACCGTACGTAGCCATCATGGCTCTGTATAATACTGTACATAGCCATCATGTCTCTGTATAATATTGTACGTAGCCATCATTGCTCTGTATAATATTGTACGTACCATCATTGCTCTGTATAATACTGTACATAGCCATCATGTCTCTGTATAATACTGTACGTAGCCATCATGCCTCTGTATAATATTGTACGTAGCCATCATTGCTCTGTATAATACTGTACGTAGCCATCATGTCTTTGTATAATACTGTATGTAGCCATCATGGCTCTCTATAATACTGTACGTAGCCATCATGTCTCCGTATAAGACTGTACATAGCCATGTCTCCATATAATATTGTACGTAGCCATCATTGCTCTGTATAATACTGTACGTAGCCATCGAGGCTCTGTATAATACTGTACGTAGCCATCATGTCTCTGTATAATACTGTACGTAGCCATCATGGCTCTGTATAATACTGTACGTAGCCATCGTGGCTCTGTATAATACTGTACGTAGCCATCGTGGCTCTGTATAATACTGTACGTAGCCATCATGTCTCTGTATAATACTGTACGTAGCCATCATGTCTCTGTATAATACTGTACGTAGCCATCATGTCTCTGTATAATACTGTACGTAGCCATCATGTCTCTGTATAATACTGTACGTTGCCATCATGGCTCTGTATAATACTGTATGTAGCCATCATGTCTCTGTATAATACTGTACGTAGCCATCATGTCTCTGTATAATACTGTACGTAGCCATCATGTCTCTGTATAATACTGTACGTAGCCATCATGTCTCTGTATAATACTGTACGTAGCCATCGTGGCTCTGTATAATACTGTACGTAACCATCATGTCTCTGTATAATACTGTACGTAGCCATCATGTCTCTGTATAATACTGTACGTAGCCATCATGGCTCTGTAAAATACTGTACGTAGCCATCTTGGCTCTGTATAATACTGTACGTAGCCATCATGTCTCTGTATAATACTGTACGTAGCCATCATTGCTCTGTATAATACTGTACGTAGCCATCATGTCTCCGTATAATACTGTACATAGCCATGTCTCCATATAATATTGTACGTAGCCATCATTGCTCTGTATAATACTGTACGTAGCCATCATGGCTCTGTATAATACTGTACGTAGCCATCATGCCTCTGTATAATACTGTATGTAGCCATCCTTCTCCGTATAATACTGTACATAGCCATGCCTCATATAATATTGTACGTAGCCATCATTGCTCTGTATAATACTGTACGTAGCCATATAGGCTCTGTATAATACTGTACGTAGCCATCATGTCTCTGTATAATACTGTACGTAGCCATCATGTCTCTGTATAATACTGTACGTAGCCATCGTGTCTCTGTATAATACTGTACGTAGCCATCGTGTCTCTGTATAATACTGTACGTAGCCATCATGTCTCTGTATAATACTATACGTAGCCATCATGTCTCTGTATAATACTGTACGTAGCCATCATGGCTCTGTATAATACTGTACATAGCCATCATGTCTCTGTATAATATTGTACGTAGCCATCATTGCTCTGTATAATATTGTACGTACCATCATTGCTCTGTATAATACTGTACATAGCCATCATGTCTCTGTATAATACTGTACGTAGCCATCATGCCTCTGTATAATATTGTACGTAGCCATCATTGCTCTGTATAATACTGTACGTAGCCATCATGTCTTTGTATAATACTGTATGTAGCCATCATGGCTCTGTATAATACTGTACGTAGCCATCATGTCTCCGTATAAGACTGTACATAGCCATGTCTCCATATAATATTGTACGTAGCCATCATTGCTCTGTATAATACTGTACGTAGCCATCGAGGCTCTGTATAATACTGTACGTAGCCATCATGTCTCTGTATAATACTGGACGTAGCCATCATGGCTCTGTATAATACTGTACGTAGCCATCGTGGCTCTGTATAATACTGTACGTAGCCATCGTGGCTCTGTATAATACTGTTCGTAGCCATCATGTCTCTGTATAATACTGTACGTAGCCATCATGTCTCTGTATAATACTGTACGTAGCCATCATGTCTCTGTATAATACTGTACGTAGCCATCATGTCTCTGTATAATACTGTACGTTGCCATCATGGCTCTGTATAATACTGTATGTAGCCATCATGTCTCTGTATAATACTGTACGTAGCCATCATGTCTCTGTATAATACTGTACGTAGCCATCATGTCTCTGTATAATACTGTACGTAGCCATCGTGGCTCTGTATAATACTGTACGTAACCATCATGTCTCTGTATAATACTGTACGTAGCCATCATGTCTCTGTATAATACTGTACGTAGCCATCATGGCTCTGTAAAATACTGTACGTAGCCATCTTGGCTCTGTATAATACTGTAAGTAGCCATCATGTCTCTGTATAATACTGTACGTAGCCATCATTGCTCTGTATAATACTGTACGTAGCCATCATGTCTCCGTATAATACTGTACATAGCCATGTCTCCATATAATATTGTACGTAGCCATCATTGCACTGTATAATACTGTACGTAGCCATCATGGCTCTGTATAATACTGTACGTAGCCATCATGCCTCTGTATAATACTGTATGTAGCCATCATTCTCCGTATAATACTGTACATAGCCATGCCTCATATAATATTGTACGTAGCCATCATTGCTCTGTATAATACTGTACGTAGCCATATAGGCTCTGTATAATACTGTACGTAGCCATCATGTCTCTGTATAATACTGTAAGTAGCCATCGTGTCTCTGTATAATACTGTACGTAGCCATCATGTCTCTGTATAATACTGTACGTAGCCATCATGTCTCTGTTTAATACTGTATGTAGCCATCGTGGCTCTGTATAATACCGTACGTAGCCATCATGGCTCTGTATAATACTGTACATAGCCATCATGTTTCTGTATAATATTGTACGTAGCCATCATTGCTCTGTATAATATTGTACGTACCATCATTGCTCTGTATAATACTGTACATAGCCATCATGTCTCTGTATAATACTGTACGTAGCCATCATGCCTCTGTATAATATTGTACGTAGCCATCATTGCTCTGTATAATACTGTACGTAGCCATCATGTCTTTGTATAATACTGTATGTAGCCATCATGGCTCTGTATAATACTGTACGTAGCCATCATGTCTCCGTATAAGACTGTACATAGCCATGTCTCCATATAATATTGTACGTAGCCATCATTGCTCTGTATAATACTGTACGTAGCCATCGAGGCTCTGTATAATACTGTACATAGCCATCATGTCTCTGTATAATACTGTACGTAGCCATCATGGCTCTGTATAATACTGTACGTAGCCATCGTGGCTCTGTATAATACTGTACGTAGCCATCGTGGCTCTGTATAATACTGTACGTAGACATCATGTCCCTGTATAATACTGTACGTAGCCATCATGTCTCTGTATAATACTGTACGTAGCCATCATGTCTCTATATAATACTGTACGTAGCCATCATGTCTCTGTATAATACTGTACGTAGCCATCATGGCTCTGTATAATACTGTATGTAGCATCATGTCTCTGTATAATAATGTACGTAGCCATCATGTCTCTGTATAATACTGTACGTAGCCATCATGTCTCTGTATAATACTGTACGTAGCCATCATGTCTCTGTATAATACTGTACGTAGCCATCGTGGCTCTGTATAATACTGTACGTAACCATCATGTCTCTGTATAATACTGTACGTAGCCATCATGTCTCTGTATAATACTGTACGTAGCCATCATGGCTCTGTAAAATACTGTACGTAGCCATCTTGGCTCTGTATAATACTGTACGTAGCCATCATGTCTCTGTATAATACTGTACGTAGCCATCGTGGCTCTGTATAATACTGTTCGTAGCCATCGTGTCTCTGTATAATACTGTACGTAGCCATCATGCCTCTGTATAATATTGTACGTAGCCATCATTGCTCTGTATAATACTGTACGTAGCCATCATGTCTTTGTATAATACTGTATGTAGCCATCATGGCTCTGTATAATACTGTACGTAGCCATCATGTCTCTGTATAATACTGTACGTAGCCATCATTGCTCTGTATAATACTGTACGTAGCCATCATGTCTCCGTATAATACTGTACATAGCCATGTCTCCATATAATATTGTACGTAGCCATCATTGCTCTGTATAATACTGTACGTAGCCATCATGGCTCTGTATAATACTGTACGTAGCCATCAGGCCTCTGTATAATACTGTATTTAGCGATCATTCTCCGTATAATACTGTACATAGCCATGCCTCATATAATATTGTACGTAGCCATCATTGCTCTGTATAATACTGTACGTAGCCATATAGGCTCTGTATAATACTGTACGTAGCCATCATGTCTCTGCATAATATTGTACGTAGCCATCATGTCTCTGTATAATACTGCACGTAGCCATCATGTCTCTGTATAATACTGTACGTAGCCATCATGTCTCTGTATAATACTGTACGTAGCCATCTTGTCTCTGTATAATACTGTACGTAGCCATCATGGCTCTGTATAATACTGTACGTAGCCATCATGGCTCTGTATAATACTGTACGTAGCCATCATGTCTCTGTATAATACTGTACGTAGCCATCGTGTCTCTGTATAATACTGTACGTAGCCATCGTGTCTCTGTATAATACTGTACGTAGCCATCGTGTCTCTGTATAATACTGTACGTAGCCATCGTGTCTCTGTATAATACTGTACGTAGCCATCGTGTCTCTGTATAATACTGTACGTAGCCATCGTGTCTCTGTATAATACTGTACGTAGCCATCATGGCTCTGTATAATACTGTACGTAGCCATCGTGTCTCTGTATAATACTGTACGTAGCCATCATGTCTCTGTATAATACTGTACGTAGCCATCATGTCTCTGTTTAATACTGTATGTAGCCATCGTGGCTCTGTATAATACCGTACGTAGCCATCATGGCTCTGTATAATACTGTACATAGCCATCATGTCTCTGTATAATATTGTACGTAGCCATCATTGCTCTGTATAATATTGTACGTACCATCATTGCTCTGTATAATACTGTACATAGCCATCATGTCTCTGTATAATACTGTACGTAGCCATCATGCCTCTGTATAATATTGTACGTAGCCATCATTGCTCTGTATAATACTGTACGTAGCCATCATGTCTTTGTATAATACTGTATGTAGCCATCATGGCTCTCTATAATACTGTACGTAGCCATCATGTCTCCGTATAAGACTGTACATAGCCATGTCTCCATATAATATTGTACGTAGCCATCATTGCTCTGTATAATACTGTACGTAGCCATCGAGGCTCTGTATAATACTGTACGTAGCCATCATGTCTCTGTATAATACTGTACGTAGCCATCATGGCTCTGTATAATACTGTACGTAGCCATCGTGGCTCTGTATAATACTGTACGTAGCCATCGTGGCTCTGTATAATACTGTACGTAGCCATCATGTCTCTGTATAATACTGTACGTAGCCATCATGTCTCTGTATAATACTGTACGTAGCCATCATGTCTCTGTATAATACTGTACGTAGCCATCATGTCTCTGTATAATACTGTACGTTGCCATCATGGCTCTGTATAATACTGTATGTAGCCATCATGTCTCTGTATAATACTGTACGTAGCCATCATGTCTCTGTATAATACTGTACGTAGCCATCATGTCTCTGTATAATACTGTACGTAGCCATCATGTCTCTGTATAATACTGTACGTAGCCATCGTGGCTCTGTATAATACTGTACGTAACCATCATGTCTCTGTATAATACTGTACGTAGCCATCATGTCTCTGTATAATACTGTACGTAGCCATCATGGCTCTGTAAAATACTGTACGTAGCCATCTTGGCTCTGTATAATACTGTACGTAGCCATCATGTCTCTGTATAATACTGTACGTAGCCATCATTGCTCTGTATAATACTGTACGTAGCCATCATGTCTCCGTATAATACTGTACATAGCCATGTCTCCATATAATATTGTACGTAGCCATCATTGCTCTGTATAATACTGTACGTAGCCATCATGGCTCTGTATAATACTGTACGTAGCCATCATGCCTCTGTATAATACTGTATGTAGCCATCCTTCTCCGTATAATACTGTACATAGCCATGCCTCATATAATATTGTACGTAGCCATCATTGCTCTGTATAATACTGTACGTAGCCATATAGGCTCTGTATAATACTGTACGTAGCCATCATGTCTCTGTATAATACTGTACGTAGCCATCATGTCTCTGTATAATACTGTACGTAGCCATCGTGTCTCTGTATAATACTGTACGTAGCCATCGTGTCTCTGTATAATACTGTACGTAGCCATCATGTCTCTGTATAATACTATACGTAGCCATCATGTCTCTGTATAATACTGTACGTAGCCATCATGGCTCTGTATAATACTGTACATAGCCATCATGTCTCTGTATAATATTGTACGTAGCCATCATTGCTCTGTATAATATTGTACGTACCATCATTGCTCTGTATAATACTGTACATAGCCATCATGTCTCTGTATAATACTGTACGTAGCCATCATGCCTCTGTATAATATTGTACGTAGCCATCATTGCTCTGTATAATACTGTACGTAGCCATCATGTCTTTGTATAATACTGTATGTAGCCATCATGGCTCTGTATAATACTGTACGTAGCCATCATGTCTCCGTATAAGACTGTACATAGCCATGTCTCCATATAATATTGTACGTAGCCATCATTGCTCTGTATAATACTGTACGTAGCCATCGAGGCTCTGTATAATACTGTACGTAGCCATCATGTCTCTGTATAATACTGGACGTAGCCATCATGGCTCTGTATAATACTGTACGTAGCCATCGTGGCTCTGTATAATACTGTACGTAGCCATCGTGGCTCTGTATAATACTGTTCGTAGCCATCATGTCTCTGTATAATACTGTACGTAGCCATCATGTCTCTGTATAATACTGTACGTAGCCATCATGTCTCTGTATAATACTGTACGTAGCCATCATGTCTCTGTATAATACTGTACGTTGCCATCATGGCTCTGTATAATACTGTATGTAGCCATCATGTCTCTGTATAATACTGTACGTAGCCATCATGTCTCTGTATAATACTGTACGTAGCCATCATGTCTCTGTATAATACTGTACGTAGCCATCGTGGCTCTGTATAATACTGTACGTAACCATCATGTCTCTGTATAATACTGTACGTAGCCATCATGTCTCTGTATAATACTGTACGTAGCCATCATGGCTCTGTAAAATACTGTACGTAGCCATCTTGGCTCTGTATAATACTGTAAGTAGCCATCATGTCTCTGTATAATACTGTACGTAGCCATCATTGCTCTGTATAATACTGTACGTAGCCATCATGTCTCCGTATAATACTGTACATAGCCATGTCTCCATATAATATTGTACGTAGCCATCATTGCACTGTATAATACTGTACGTAGCCATCATGGCTCTGTATAATACTGTACGTAGCCATCATGCCTCTGTATAATACTGTATGTAGCCATCATTCTCCGTATAATACTGTACATAGCCATGCCTCATATAATATTGTACGTAGCCATCATTGCTCTGTATAATACTGTACGTAGCCATATAGGCTCTGTATAATACTGTACGTAGCCATCATGTCTCTGTATAATACTGTACGTAGCCATCATGTCTCTGTATTATACTGTACGTAGCCATCGTGTCTCTGTATAATACTGTACATAGCCATCGTGTCTCTGTATAATACTGTACGTAGCCATCATGTCTCTGTATAATACTATACGTAGCCATCATGTCTCTGTATAATACTGTACGTAGCCATCATGTCTCTGTATAATACTGTACGTAGCCATCATGTCTCTGTATAATACTGTACGTAGCCATCATGGCTCTGTATAATACTGTACGTAGCCATCATGGCTCTATATAATACTGTACGTAGCCATCATGTCTCTGTATAATACTGTACGTAGCCATCATGTCTCTGTATAATACTGTACGTAGCCATCGTGTCTCTGTATAATACTGTACGTAGCCATCATGTCTCTGTATAATACTGTACGTAGCCATCGTGTCTCTGTATAATACTGTACGTAGCCATCTTGTCTCTGTATAATACTGTACGTAGCCATCATGTCTCTGTATAATACTGTACGTAGCCATCATGTCTCTGTATAATACTGTACGTAGCCATCGTGGCTCTGTATAATACTGTACGTAGCCATCACGTCTCTGTATAATACTGTACGTAGCCATCATGGCTCTGTATAATACTGTACGTAGCCATCGTGTCTCTGTATAATACTGTACGTAGCCATCATGTCTCTGTATAATACTGTACGTAGCCATCATGTCTCTGTATAATACTGCATGTAGCCATCGTCTCTGTATAATACTGTATGTAGCCATCGTGTCTCTGTATAATACTGTACGTAGCCATCATGTCTCTGTTTAATACTGTATGTAGCCATCGTGGCTCTGTATAATACCGTACGTAGCCATCACGGCTCTGTATAATACTGTACATAGCCATCATGTCTCTGTATAATATTGGACGTAGCCATCATTGCTCTGTATAATACTGTACATAGCCATCATGTCTCTGTATAATACTGTACGTAGCCATCATGCCTCTGTATAATATTGTACGTAGCCATCATTGCTCTGTATAATACTGTACGTAGCCATCATGTCTTTGTATAATACTGTATGTAGCCATCATGGCTCTGTATAATACTGTACGTAGCCATCATGTCTCCGTATAAGACTGTACATAGCCATGTCTCCATATAATATTGTACGTAGCCATCATTGCTCTGTATAATACTGTACGTAGCCATCGAGGCTCTGTATAATACTGTACGTAGCCATCATGTCTCTGTATAATACTGTACGTAGCCATCATGGCTCTGTATAATACTGTACGTAGCCATCGTGGCTCTGTATAATACTGTACGTAGCCATCATGGCTCTGTATAATACTGTACGTAGCCATCATGTCTCTGTATAATACTGTACGTAGCCATCATGTCTCTGTATAATACTGTACGTAGCCATCATGTCTCTGTATAATACTGTACGTAGCCATCGTGTCTCTGTATAATACTGTACGTAGCTATCGTGGCTCTGTATAATACTGTACGTAGCCATCATGTCTCTGTATAATACTGTACGTAGCCATCATGGCTCTGTATAATACTGTACGTAGCCATCGTGGCTCTGTATAATACTGTACGTAGCCATCATGGCTCTGTATAATACTGTACGTAGCCATCATGTCTCTGTATAATACTGTACGTAGCCATCATGTCTCTGTATAATACTGTACGTAGCCATCATGTCTCTGTATAATACTGTACGTAGCCATCGTGTCTCTGTATAATACTGTACGTAGCTATCGTGGCTCTGTATAATACTGTACGTAGCCATCATGTCTCTGTATAATACTGTACGTAGCCATCATGGCTCTGTATAATACTGTATGTAGCCATCATGTCTCTGTATAATACTGTACGTAGCCATCATGTCTCTGTATAATACTGTACCAGGCCATCATGTCTTTGTATAATACTGTACATAGCCATCATGTCTCTGTATAATACTGTACGTAGCCATGATGTCTCTGTATAATACTGTACGTAGCCATCATGTCTCTGTATAATACTGTACGTAGCCATCATGTCTCTGTATAATACTGTACGTAGCCATCATGTCTCTGTATAATACTGTACGTAGCCATCATGGCTCTGTATAATACTGTACGTAGCCATCATGGCTCTGTATAATACTGTACGTAGCCATCATGTCTCTGTATAATACTGTACGTAGCCATCATGTCTCTGTATAATACTGTACGTAGCCATCGTGTCTCTGTATAATACTGTACGTAGCCATCGTGTCTCTGTATAATACTGTACGTAGCCATCGTGTCTCTGTATAATACTGTACGTAGCCATCATGTCTCTGTATAATACTGTACGTAGCCATCATGTCTCTGTATAATACTGTACGTAGCCATCATGGCTCTGTATAATAGTGTACGTAGCCATCATGGCTCTATATAATACTGTACGTTGCCATCATGTCTCTGTATAATACTGTACGTAGCCATCATGTCTCTGTATAATACTGTACGTAGCCATCATGGCTCTGTATAATACTGTACGTAGCCATCATGTCTCTGTATAATACTGTACGTAGCCATCATGTCTCTGTATAATACTGTACGTAGCCATCATGTCTCTGTATAATACTGTACGTAGCCATCGTGTCTCTGTATAATACTGTACGTAGCCATCGTGGCTCTGTATAATACTGTACGTAGCCATGATGTCTCTGTATAATACTGTACGTTGCCATCGTGTCATTGTATAATACTGTACATAGCCATCATGGCTCTGTATAATACTGTACGTAGCCATCATGTCTCTGTATAATACTGTACGTAGCCATCGTGTCTCTGTATAATACTGTACGTAGCCATCATGGCTCTGTATAATACTGTATGTAGCCATCATGTCTCTGTATAATACTGTATGAAGCCATCATGGCTCTGTATAATACTGTACGTAGCCATCGTGTCTCTGTATAATACTGTACGTAGCTATCGTGGCTCTGTATAATACTGTACGTAGCCATCATGTCTCTGTATAATACTGTACGTAGCCATCATGGCTCTGTATAATACTGTATGTAGCCATCATGTCTCTGTATAATACTGTATGAAGCCATCATGGCTCTGTATAATACTGTACGTAGCCATCGTGTCTCTGTATAATACTGTACGTAGCTATCGTGGCTCTGTATAATACTGTACGTAGCCATCATGTCTCTGTATAATACTGTACGTAGCCATCATGGCTCTGTATAATACTGTATGTAGCCATCATGTCTCTGTATAATACTGTACGTAGCCATCATGTCTCTGTATAATACTGTACGTAGCCATCATGTCTTTGTATAATACTGTACGTAGCCATCGTGTCTCTGTATAATACTGTACGTAGCCATCGTGGCTCTGTATAATACTGTACGTAGCCATGATGTCTCTGTATAATACTGTACGTTGCCATCGTGTCATTGTATAATACTGTACATAGCCATCATGGCTCTGTATAATACTGTACGTAGCCATCATGTCTCTGTATAATACTGTACGTAGCCATCGTGTCTCTGTATAATACTGTACGTAGCCATCATGGCTCTGTATATCACTGTACGTAGCATCGTGTCGCTGTATAATACTGTACGTAGCCATCGTGGCTCTGTATAATACTGTACGTAGCCATCATGTCTCTGTATAATACTGTACGTAGCCATCATGGCTCTGTATAATACTGTATGTAGCCATCATGTCTCTGTATAATACTGTATGAAGCCATCATGGCTCTGTATAATACTGTACGTAGCCATCGTGTCTCTGTATAATACTGTACGTAGCTATCGTGGCTCTGTATAATACTGTACGTAGCCATCATGTCTCTGTATAATACTGTACGTAGCCATCATGGCTCTGTATAATACTGTACGTAGCCATCATGTCTCTGTATAATACTGTACCTGGCCATCATGTCTTTGTATAATACTGTACATAGCCATCAAGTCTCTGTATAATACTGTACGTAGCCATCATGTCTCTGTATAATACTGTACGTAGCCATCATGTCTCTGTATAATACTGTACGTAGCCATCATGTCTCTGTATAATTCTGTACGTAGCCATCATGTCTCTGTATAATACTGTACGTAGCCATCATGGCTCTGTATAATACTGTACGTAGCCATCATGGCTCTGTATAATACTGTACGTAGCCATCATGTCTCTGTATAATACTGTACGTAGCCATCATGTCTCTGTATAATACTGTACGTAGCCATCGTGTCTCTGTATAATACTGTACGTAGCCATCGTGTCTCTGTATAATACTGTACGTAGCCATCGTGTCTCTGTATAATACTGTACGTAGCCATCATGTCTCTGTATAATACTGTACGTAGCCATCATGTCTCTGTATAATACTGTACGTAGCCATCATGTCTCTGTATAATACTGTACGTAGCCATCATGGCTCTGTATAATAGTGTACGTAGCCATCATGGCTCTATATAATACTGTACGTTGCCATCATGTCTCTGTATAATACTGTACGTAGCCATCATGTCTCTGTATAATACTGTACGTAGCCATCGTGGCTCTGTATAATACTGTACGTAGCCATCATGTCTCTGTATAATATTGTACCTAGCCATCATGTCTCTGTATAATACTGTACGTAGCCATCATGGCTCTGTATAATACTGTACGTAGCCATCGTGTCTCTGTATAATACTATACGTAGCAATCATGTCTCTGTATAATACTGTACGTAGCCATCATGTCTCTGTTTAATACTGTATGTAGCCATCGTGGCTCTGTATAATACCGTACGTAGCCATCATGGCTCTGTATAATACTGTACATAGCCATCATGTCTCTGTATAATATTGTACGTAGCCATCATGCCTCTGTATAATATTGTACGTAGCCATCAATGCTCTGTATAATACTGTACGTAGCCATCATGTCTTTGTATAATACTGTATGTAGCCATCATGGCTCTGTATAATACTGTACGTAGCCATCATGTCTCCGTATAAGACTGTACATAGCCATGTCTCCATATAATATTGTACGTAGCCATCATTGCTCTGTATAATACTGTACGTAGCCATCGAGGCTCTGTATAATACTGTACGTAGCCATCATGTCTCTGTATAATACTGTACGTAGCCATCATGGCTCTGTATAATACTGTACGTAGCCATCGTGGCTCTGTATAATACTGTACGTAGCCATCGTGGCTCTGTATAATACTGTACGTAGCCATCATGTCTCTGTATAATACTGTACGTAGCCATCATGTCTCAGTATAATACTGTACGTAGCCATCATGTCTCTGTATAATACTGTACGTAGCCATCATGTCTCTGTATAATACTGTACGTAGCCATCATGGCTCTGTATAATACTGTATGTAGCCATCATGTCTCTGTATAATACTGTACGTAGCCATCATGTCTCTGTATAATACTGTACGTAGCCATCATGTCTCTGTATAATACTGTACGTAGCCATCGTGGCTCTGTATAATACTGTACGTAACCATCATGTCTCTGTATAATACTGTACGTAGCCATCGTGGCTCTGTATAATACTGTACGTAGCCATGATGTCTCTGTATAATACTGTACGTTGCCATCGTGTCATTGTATAATACTGTACGTAGCCATCATGGCTCTGTATAATACTGTACGTAGCCATCATGTCTCTGTATAATACTGTACGTAGCCATCGTGTCTCTGTATAATACTGTACGTAGCCATCATGGCTCTGTATATCACTGTACGTAGCATCGTGTCGCTGTATAATACTGTACGTAGCCATCGTGGCTCTGTATAATACTGTACGTAGCCATCATGTCTCTGTATAATACTGTACGTAGCCATCATGGCTCTGTATAATACTGTATGTAGCCATCATGTCTCTGTATAATACTGTATGAAGCCATCATGGCTCTGTATAATACTGTACGTAGCCATCGTGTCTCTGTATAATACTGTACGTAGCTATCGTGGCTCTGTATAATACTGTACGTAGCCATCATGTCTCTGTATAATACTGTACGTAGCCATCATGGCTCTGTATAATACTGTATGTAGCCATCATGTCTCTGTATAATACTGTACGTAGCCATCATGTCTCTGTATAATACTGTACCTGGCCATCATGTCTTGTATAATACTGTACATAGCCATCATGTCTCTGTATAATACTGTACGTAGCCATCATGTCTCTGTATAATACTGTACGTAGCCATCATGTCTCTGTATAATACTGTACGTAGCCATCATGTCTCTGTATAATACTGTACGTAGCCATCATGTCTCTGTATAATACTGTACGTAGCCATCATGGCTCTGTATAATACTGTACGTAGCCATCATGGCTCTGTATAATACTGTACGTAGCCATCATGTCTCTGTATAATACTGTACGTAGCCATCGTGTCTCTGTATAATACTGTACGTAGCCATCGTGTCTCTGTATAATACTGTACGTAGCCATCGTGTCTCTGTATAATACTGTACGTAGCCATCGTGTCTCTGTATAATACTGTACGTAGCCATCATGTCTCTGTATAATACTGTACGTAGCCATCATGTCTCTGTATAATACTGTATGTAGCCATCATGTCTCTGTATAATACTGTACGTAGCCATCATGGCTCTGTATAATAGTGTACGTAGCCATCATGGCTCTATATAATACTGTACGTAGCCATCATGTCTCTGTATAATACTGTACGTAGCCATCATGTCTCTGTATAATACTGTACGTAGCCATCATGGCTCTGTATAATACTGTACGTAGCCATCATGTCTCTGTATAATATTGTACCTAGCCATCATGTCTCTGTATAATACTGTACGTAGCCATCATGGCTCTGTATAATACTGTACATAGCCATCGTGTCTCTGTATAATACTGTACGTAGCCATCATGTCTCTGTATAATACTGTACGTAGCCATCATGTCTCTGTTTAATACTGTATGTAGCCATCGTGGCTCTGTATAATACCGTACGTAGCCATCATGGCTCTGTATAATACTGTACATAGCCATCATGTCTCTGTATAATATTGTACGTAGCCATCATTGCTCTGTATAATATTGTACGTACCATCATTGCTCTGTATAATACTGTACATAGCCATCATGTCTCTGTATAATACTGTACGTAGCCATCATGCCTCTGTATAATATTGTACGTAGCCATCAATGCTCTGTATAATACTGTACGTAGCCATCATGTCTTGGTATAATACTGTATGTAGCCATCATGGCTCTGTATAATACTGTACGTAGCCATCATGTCTCCGTATAAGACTGTACATAGCCATATCTCCATATAATATTGTACGTAGCCATCATTGCTCTGTATAATACTGTACGTAGCCATCGAGGCTCTGTATAATACTGTACGTAGCCATCATGTCTCTGTATAATACTGTACGTAGCCATCATGGCTCTGTATAATACTGTACGTAGCCATCGTGGCTCTGTATAATACTGTACGTATCCATCATGTCTCTGTATAATACTGTACGTAGCCATCATGTCTCTGTATAATACTGTACGTAGCCATCATGTCTCTGTATAATACTGTACGTAGCCATCATGTCTCTCTGTATAATACTGTATGTAGCCATCGTGGCTCTGTATAATACTGTACGTAGCCGTCATGGCTCTGTATAATACTGTACGTAGCCATCATGGCTCTGTATAATATTGTACGTAGCCATCATTGCTCTGTATAATATTGTACGTACCATCATTGCTCTGTATAATACTGTACGTAGCCATCATGTCTCTGTATAATACTGTACGTAGCCATCATGCCTCTGTATAATATTGTACGTAGCCATAATTGCTCTGTATAATACTGTACGTAGCCATCATGTCTTTGTATAATACTGTATGTAGCCATCATGTCTCTGTATAATACTGTACGTAGCCATCATGTCTCAGTATAATACTGTACGTAGCCATCATGTCTCTGTATAATACTGTACGTAGCCATCATGTCTCAGTATAATACTGTACGTAGCCATCATGTCTCTGTATAATACTGTACGTAGCCATCATGTCTCTGTATAATACTGTACTTAGCCATCATGGCTCTGTATAATACTGTATGTAGCCATCATGTCTCTGTATAATACTGTACGTAGCCATCATGTCTCTGTATAATACTGTACGTAGCCATCATGTCTCTGTATAATACTGTACGTAGCCATCGTGGCTCTGTATAATACTGTACGTAACCATCATGTCTCTGTATAATACTGTACGTAGCCATCATGTCACTGTATAATACTGTACGTAGCCATCATGGCTCTGTAAAATACTGTACGTAGCCATCTTGGATCTGTATAATACTGTACGTAGCCATCATGTCTCTGTATAATACTGTACGTAGCCATCGTGGCTCTGTATAATACTGTACGTAGCCATCACGTCTTTGTATAATACTGTACGTAGCCATCATGGCTCTGTATAATACTGTACGTAGCCATCATGTCTCTGTATAATACTGTACGTAGCCATCGTGGCTCTGTATAATACTGTACGTAGCCATCATGTCTCTCTGTATAATACTGTATGTAGCCATCGTGGCTCTGTATAATACTGTACGTAGCCGTCATGGCTCTGTATAATACTGTACATAGCCATCATGTCTCTGTATAATATTGTACGTAGCCATCATTGCTCTGTATAATATTGTACGTACCATCATTGCTCTGTATAATACTGTACGTAGCCATCATGTCTCTGTATAATACTGTACGTAGCCATCATGTCTCTGTATAATACTGTACGTAGCCATCATGTCTCTGTATAATACTGTACGTAGCCATCATGTCTCTGTATAATACTGTACGTAGCCATCGTGTCTCTGTATAATACTGTACGTAGCCATCGTGGCTCTGTATAATACTGTACGTAGCCATGATGTCTCTGTATAATACTGTACGTTGCCATCGTGTCATTGTATAATACTGTACGTAGCCATCATGGCTCTGTATAATACTGTACGTAGCCATCATGTCTCTGTATAATACTGTACGTAGCCATCGTGTCTCTGTATAATACTGTACGTAGCCATCATGGCTCTGTATATCACTGTACGTAGCATCGTGTCGCTGTATAATACTGTACGTAGCCATCGTGGCTCTGTATAATACTGTACGTAGCCATCATGTCTCTGTATAATACTGTACTTAGCCATCATGGCTCTGTATAATACTGTATGTAGCCATCATGTCTCTGTATAATACTGTACGAAGCCATCATGGCTCTGTATAATACTATACGTAGCCATCGTGTCTCTGTATAATACTGTACGTAGCTATCGTGGCTCTGTATAATACTGTACGTAGCCATCATGTCTCTGTATAATACTGTACGTAGCCATCATGGCTCTGTATAATACTGTATGTAGCCATCATGTCTCTGTATAATACTGTACGTAGCCATCATGTCTCTGTATAATACTGTACCTGGCCATCATGTCTTTGTATAATACTGTACATAGCCATCATGTCTCTGTATAATACTGTACGTAGCCATCATGTCTCTGTATAATACTGTACGTAGCCATCATGTCTCTGTATAATACTGTACGTAGCCATCATGTCTCTGTATAATACTGTACGTAGCCATCATGTCTCTGTATAATACTGTACGTAGCCATCATGTCTCTGTATAATACTGTACGTAGCCATCATGGCTCTGTATAATACTGTACGTAGCCATCATGGCTCTGTATAATACTGTACGTAGCCATCATGTCTCTGTATAATACTGTACGTAGCCATCGTGTCTCTGTATAATACTGTACGTAGCCATCGTGTCTCTGTATAATACTGTACGTAGCCATCGTGTCTCTGTATAATACTGTACTAGCCATCGTGTCTCTGTATAATACTGTACGTAGCCATCATGTCTCTGTATAATACTGTACGTAGCCATCATGTCTCTGTATAATACTGTACGTAGCCATCATGTCTCTGTATAATACTGTACGTAGCCATCATGGCTCTGTATAATAGTGTACGTAGCCATCATGGCTCTATATAATACTGTACGTAGCCATCATGTCTCTGTATAATACTGTACGTAGCCATCATGTCTCTGTATGATACTGTACGTAGCCATCATGGCTCTGTATAATACTGTACGTAGCCATCATGTCTCTGTATAATATTGTACCTAGCCATCATGTCTCTGTATAATACTGTACGTAGCCATCATGGCTCTGTATAATACTGTACATAGCCATCGTGTCTCTGTATAATACTGTACGTAGCCATCATGTCTCTGTATAATACTGTACGTAGCCATCATGTCTCTGTTTAATACTGTATGTAGCCATCGTGGCTCTGTATAATACCGTACGTAGCCATCATGGCTCTGTATAATACTGTACATAGCCATCATGTCTCTGTATAATATTGTACGTAGCCATCATTGCTCTGTATAATATTGTACGTACCATCATTGCTCTGTATAATACTGTACATAGCCATCATGTCTCTGTATAATACTGTACGTAGCCATCATGCCTCTGTATAATATTGTACGTAGCCATCAATGCTCTGTATAATACTGTACGTAGCCATCATGTCTTTGTATAATACTGTATGTAGCCATCATGGCTCTGTATAATACTGTACGTACCCATCATGTCTCCGTATAAGACTGTACATAGCCATGTCTCCATATAATATTGTACGTAGCCATCATTGCTCTGTATAATACTGTACGTAGCCATCGAGGCTCTGTATAATACTGTACGTAGCCATCATGTCTCTGTATAATACTGTACGTAGCCATCATGTCTCTGTATAATACTGTACGTAGCCATCATGTCTCTGTATAATACTGTACGTAGCCATCATGTCTCTGTATAATACTGTACGTAGCCATCATGGCTCTGTATAATACTGTACGTAGCCATCATGGCTCTGTATAATACTGTACGTAGCCATCATGTCTCTGTATAATACTGTACGTAGCCATCGTGTCTCTGTATAATACTGTACGTAGCCATCGTGTCTCTGTATAATACTGTACGTAGCCATCGTGTCTCTGTATAATACTGTACGTAGCCATCGTGTCTCTGTATAATACTGTACGTAGCCATCATGTCTCTGTATAATACTGTACGTAGCCATCATGTCTCTGTATAATACTGTATGTAGCCATCATGTCTCTGTATAATACTGTACGTAGCCATCATGGCTCTGTATAATAGTGTACGTAGCCATCATGGCTCTATATAATACTGTACGTAGCCATCATGTCTCTGTATAATACTGTACGTAGCCATCATGTCTCTGTATAATACTGTACGTAGCCATCATGGCTCTGTATAATACTGTACGTAGCCATCATGTCTCTGTATAATATTGTACCTAGCCATCATGTCTCTGTATAATACTGTACGTAGCCATCATGGCTCTGTATAATACTGTACATAGCCATCGTGTCTCTGTATAATACTGTACGTAGCCATCATGTCTCTGTATAATACTGTACGTAGCCATCATGTCTCTGTTTAATACTGTATGTAGCCATCGTGGCTCTGTATAATACCGTACGTAGCCATCATGGCTCTGTATAATACTGTACATAGCCATCATGTCTCTGTATAATATTGTACGTAGCCATCATTGCTCTGTATAATATTGTACGTACCATCATTGCTCTGTATAATACTGTACATAGCCATCATGTCTCTGTATAATACTGTACGTAGCCATCATGCCTCTGTATAATATTGTACGTAGCCATCAATGCTCTGTATAATACTGTACGTAGCCATCATGTCTTGGTATAATACTGTATGTAGCCATCATGGCTCTGTATAATACTGTACGTAGCCATCATGTCTCCGTATAAGACTGTACATAGCCATATCTCCATATAATATTGTACGTAGCCATCATTGCTCTGTATAATACTGTACGTAGCCATCGAGGCTCTGTATAATACTGTACGTAGCCATCATGTCTCTGTATAATACTGTACGTAGCCATCATGGCTCTGTATAATACTGTACGTAGCCATCGTGGCTCTGTATAATACTGTACGTATCCATCATGTCTCTGTATAATACTGTACGTAGCCATCATGTCTCTGTATAATACTGTACGTAGCCATCATGTCTCTGTATAATACTGTACGTAGCCATCATGTCTCTCTGTATAATACTGTATGTAGCCATCGTGGCTCTGTATAATACTGTACGTAGCCGTCATGGCTCTGTATAATACTGTACATAGCCATCATGGCTCTGTATAATATTGTACGTAGCCATCATTGCTCTGTATAATATTGTACGTACCATCATTGCTCTGTATAATACTGTACGTAGCCATCATGTCTCTGTATAATACTGTACGTAGCCATCATGCCTCTGTATAATATTGTACGTAGCCATCATTGCTCTGTATAATACTGTACGTAGCCATCATGTCTTTGTATAATACTGTATGTAGCCATCATGTCTCTGTATAATACTGTACGTAGCCATCATGTCTCAGTATAATACTGTACGTAGCCATCATGTCTCTGTATAATACTGTACGTAGCCATCATGTCTCAGTATAATACTGTACGTAGCCATCATGTCTCTGTATAATACTGTACGTAGCCATCATGTCTCTGTATAATACTGTACTTAGCCATCATGGCTCTGTATAATACTGTATGTAGCCATCATGTCTCTGTATAATACTGTACGTAGCCATCATGTCTCTGTATAATACTGTACGTAGCCATCATGTCTCTGTATAATACTGTACGTAGCCATCGTGGCTCTGTATAATACTGTACGTAACCATCATGTCTCTGTATAATACTGTACGTAGCCATCATGTCACTGTATAATACTGTACGTAGCCATCATGGCTCTGTAAAATACTGTACGTAGCCATCTTGGATCTGTATAATACTGTACGTAGCCATCATGTCTCTGTATAATACTGTACGTAGCCATCGTGGCTCTGTATAATACTGTACGTAGCCATCACGTCTTTGTATAATACTGTACGTAGCCATCATGGCTCTGTATAATACTGTACGTAGCCATCATGTCTCTGTATAATACTGTACGTAGCCATCGTGGCTCTGTATAATACTGTACGTAGCCATCATGTCTCTCTGTATAATACTGTATGTAGCCATCGTGGCTCTGTATAATACTGTACGTAGCCGTCATGGCTCTGTATAATACTGTACATAGCCATCATGTCTCTGTATAATATTGTACGTAGCCATCATTGCTCTGTATAATATTGTACGTACCATCATTGCTCTGTATAATACTGTACGTAGCCATCATGTCTCTGTATAATACTGTACGTAGCCATCATGTCTCTGTATAATACTGTACGTAGCCATCATGTCTCTGTATAATACTGTACGTAGCCATCATGTCTCTGTATAATACTGTACGTAGCCATCGTGTCTCTGTATAATACTGTACGTAGCCATCGTGGCTCTGTATAATACTGTACGTAGCCATGATGTCTCTGTATAATACTGTACGTTGCCATCGTGTCATTGTATAATACTGTACGTAGCCATCATGGCTCTGTATAATACTGTACGTAGCCATCATGTCTCTGTATAATACTGTACGTAGCCATCGTGTCTCTGTATAATACTGTACGTAGCCATCATGGCTCTGTATATCACTGTACGTAGCATCGTGTCGCTGTATAATACTGTACGTAGCCATCGTGGCTCTGTATAATACTGTACGTAGCCATCATGTCTCTGTATAATACTGTACTTAGCCATCATGGCTCTGTATAATACTGTATGTAGCCATCATGTCTCTGTATAATACTGTACGAAGCCATCATGGCTCTGTATAATACTATACGTAGCCATCGTGTCTCTGTATAATACTGTACGTAGCTATCGTGGCTCTGTATAATACTGTACGTAGCCATCATGTCTCTGTATAATACTGTACGTAGCCATCATGGCTCTGTATAATACTGTATGTAGCCATCATGTCTCTGTATAATACTGTACGTAGCCATCATGTCTCTGTATAATACTGTACCTGGCCATCATGTCTTTGTATAATACTGTACATAGCCATCATGTCTCTGTATAATACTGTACGTAGCCATCATGTCTCTGTATAATACTGTACGTAGCCATCATGTCTCTGTATAATACTGTACGTAGCCATCATGTCTCTGTATAATACTGTACGTAGCCATCATGTCTCTGTATAATACTGTACGTAGCCATCATGTCTCTGTATAATACTGTACGTAGCCATCATGGCTCTGTATAATACTGTACGTAGCCATCATGGCTCTGTATAATACTGTACGTAGCCATCATGTCTCTGTATAATACTGTACGTAGCCATCGTGTCTCTGTATAATACTGTACGTAGCCATCGTGTCTCTGTATAATACTGTACGTAGCCATCGTGTCTCTGTATAATACTGTACGTAGCCATCGTGTCTCTGTATAATACTGTACGTAGCCATCATGTCTCTGTATAATACTGTACGTAGCCATCATGTCTCTGTATAATACTGTACGTAGCCATCATGTCTCTGTATAATACTGTACGTAGCCATCATGGCTCTGTATAATAGTGTACGTAGCCATCATGGCTCTATATAATACTGTACGTAGCCATCATGTCTCTGTATAATACTGTACGTAGCCATCATGTCTCTGTATGATACTGTACGTAGCCATCATGGCTCTGTATAATACTGTACGTAGCCATCATGTCTCTGTATAATATTGTACCTAGCCATCATGTCTCTGTATAATACTGTACGTAGCCATCATGGCTCTGTATAATACTGTACATAGCCATCGTGTCTCTGTATAATACTGTACGTAGCCATCATGTCTCTGTATAATACTGTACGTAGCCATCATGTCTCTGTTTAATACTGTATGTAGCCATCGTGGCTCTGTATAATACCGTACGTAGCCATCATGGCTCTGTATAATACTGTACATAGCCATCATGTCTCTGTATAATATTGTACGTAGCCATCATTGCTCTGTATAATATTGTACGTACCATCATTGCTCTGTATAATACTGTACATAGCCATCATGTCTCTGTATAATACTGTACGTAGCCATCATGCCTCTGTATAATATTGTACGTAGCCATCAATGCTCTGTATAATACTGTACGTAGCCATCATGTCTTTGTATAATACTGTATGTAGCCATCATGGCTCTGTATAATACTGTACGTACCCATCATGTCTCCGTATAAGACTGTACATAGCCATGTCTCCATATAATATTGTACGTAGCCATCATTGCTCTGTATAATACTGTACGTAGCCATCGAGGCTCTGTATAATACTGTACGTAGCCATCATGTCTCTGTATAATACTGTACGTAGCCATCATGGCTCTGTATAATACTGTACGTAGCCATCGTGGCTCTGTATAATACTGTACGTAGCCATCGTGGCTCTGTATAATACTGTACGTAGCCATCATGTCTCTGTATAATACTGTACGTAGCCATCATGTCTCTGTATAATACTGTACGTAGCCATCATGTCTCTGTATAATACTGTACGTAGCTATCATGGCTCTGTATAATACTGTATGTAGCCATCATGTCTCTGTATAATACTGTACGTAGCCATCATGTCTCTGTATAATACTGTACGTAGCCATCATGTCTCTGTATAATACTGTACGTAGCCATCATGTCTCTGTATAATACTGTACGTAGCCATCATGTCTCTCTGTATAATACTGTATGTAGCCATCGTGGCTCTGTATAATACTGTACGTAGCCGTCATGGCTCTGTATAATACTGTACATAGCCATCATGGCTCTGTATAATATTGTACGTAGCCATCATTGCTCTGTATAATATTGTACGTACCATCATTGCTCTGTATAATACTGTACGTAGCCATCATGTCTCTGTATAATACTGTACGTAGCCATCATGCCTCTGTATAATATTGTACGTAGCCATCATTGCTCTGTATAATACTGTACGTAGCCATCATGTCTTTGTATAATACTGTATGTAGCCATCATGTCTCTGTATAATACTGTACGTAGCCATCATGTCTCTGTATAATACTGTACGTAGCCATCATGTCTCTGTATAATACTGTACGTAGCCATTATGTCTCTGTATAATACTGTACGTAGCCATCATGGCTCTGTATAATACTGTATGTAGCCATCATGTCTCTGTATAATACTGTACGTAGCCATCATGTCTCTGTATAATACTGTACGTAGCCATCATGTCTCTGTATAATACTGTACGTAGCCATCATGTCTCTGTATAATACTGTACGTAGCCATCGTGGCTCTGTATAATACTGTACGTAACCATCATGTCTCTGTATAATACTGTACGTAGCCATCATGTCTCTGTATAATACTGTACGTAGCCATCATGGCTCTGTAAAATACTGTACGTAGCCATCTTGGCTCTGTATAATACTCTACGTAGCCATCATGTCTCTGTATAATACTGTACGTAGCCATCGTGGCTCTGTATAATACTGTACGTAGCCATCACGTCTTTGTATAATACTGTACGTAGCCATCATGGCTCTGTATAATACTGTACGTAGCCATCATGTCTCTGTATAATACTGTACGTAGCCATCGTGGCTCTGTATAATACTGTACGTAGCCATCATGTCTCTCTGTATAATACTGTGTGTAGCCATCGTGGCTCTGTATAATACTGTACGTAGCCGTCATGGCTCTGTATAATACTGTACATAGCCATCATGTCTCTGTATAATATTGTACGTAGCCATCATTGCTCTGTATAATATTGTACGTACCATCATTGCTCTGTATAATACTGTACGTAGCCATCATGTCTTTGTATAATACTGTATGTAGCCATCATGGCTCTGTATAATACTGTACGTAGCCATCATGTCTCTGTATAATACTGTACGTAGCCATCATTGCTCTGTATAATACTGTACGTAGCCATCATGTCTCTGTATAATACTGTACGTAGCCATCATTGCTCTGTATAATACTGTACGTAGCCATCATGTCTCCGTATAATACTGTACATAGCCATGTCTCCATATAATATTGTACGTAGCCATCATTGCTCTGTATAATACTGTACGTAGCCATCATGGCTCTGTATAATACTGTACGTAGCCATCAGGCCTCTGTATAATACTGTATGTAGCCATCATTCTCCGTATAATACTGTACATAGCCATGCCTCATATAATATTGTACGTAGCCATCATTGCTCTGTATAATACTGTACGTAGCCATCATGTCTCTGTATAATACTGTACGTAGCCATCATGTCTCTGTATAATACTGTACGTAGCCATCATGTCTCTGTATAATACTGTACTTAGCCATCTTGTCTCTGTATAATACTGTACGTAGCCATCATGTCTCTGTATAATACTGTACGTAGCCATCATGTCTCTGTATAATACTGTACGTAGCCATCATGTCTCTGTATAATACTGTACGTAGCCATCTTGTCTCTGTATAATACTGTACGTAGCCATCATGTCTCTGTATAATACTGTACGTAGCCATCTTGTCTCTGTATAATACTGTACGTAGCCATCATGTCTCTGTATAATACTGTACGTAGCCATCTTGTCTCTGTATAATACTGTACATAGCCATCGTGTCTCTGTATAATACTGTACGTAGCCATCATGTCTCTGTATAATACTGTACGTAGCCATCATGTCTCTGTTTAATACTGTATGTAGCCATCGTGGCTCTGTATAATACCGTACGTAGCCATCATGGCTCTGTATAATACTGTACATAGCCATCATGTCTCTGTATAATATTGTACGTAGCCATCATTGCTCTGTATAATATTGTACGTACCATCATTGCTCTGTATAATACTGTACATAGCCATCATGTCTCTGTATAATACTGTACGTAGCCATCATGCCTCTGTATAATATTGTACGTAGCCATTAATGCTCTGTATAATACTGTACGTAGCCATCATGTCTTTGTATAATACTGTATGTAGCCATCATGGCTCTGTATAATACTGTACGTACCCATCATGTCTCCGTATAAGACTGTACATAGCCATGTCTCCATATAATATTGTACGTAGCCATCATTGCTCTGTATAATACTGTACGTAGCCATCGAGGCTCTGTATAATACTGTACGTAGCCATCATGTCTCTGTATAATACTGTACGTAGCCATCATGGCTCTGTATAATACTGTACGTAGCCATCGTGGCTCTGTATAATACTGTACGTAGCCATCGTGGCTCTGTATAATACTGTACGTAGCCATCATGTCTCTGTATAATACTGTACGTAGCCATCATGTCTCTGTATAATACTGTACGTAGCCATCATGTCTCTGTATAATACTGTACGTAGCCATCATGTCTCTGTATAATACTGTACGTAGCCATCATGGCTCTGTATAATACTGTATGTAGCCATCATGTCTCTGTATAATACTGTACTTAGCCATCATGTCTCTGTATAATACTGTACGTAGCCATCATGTCTCTGTATAATACTGTACGTAGCCATCATGTCTCTGTATAATACTGTACGTAGCCATCATGTCTCTCTGTATAATACTGTATGTAGCCATCGTGGCTCTGTATAATACTGTACGTAGCCGTCATGGCTCTGTATAATACTGTACATAGCCATCATGGCTCTGTATAATATTGTACGTAGCCATCATTGCTCTGTATAATATTGTACGTACCATCATTGCTCTGTATAATACTGTACGTAGCCATCATGTCTCTGTATAATACTGTACGTAGCCATCATGCCTCTGTATAATATTGTACGTAGCCATCATTGCTCTGTATAATACTGTACGTAGCCATCATGTCTTTGTATAATACTGTATGTAGCCATCATGTCTCTGTATAATACTGTACGTAGCCATCATGTCTCTGTATAATACTGTACGTAGCCATCATGTCTCTGTATAATACTGTACGTAGCCATCATGTCTCTGTATAATACTGTACGTAGCCATCATGGCTCTGTATAATACTGTATGTAGCCATCATGTCTCTGTATAATACTGTACGTAGCCATCATGTCTCTGTATAATACTGTACGTAGCCATCATGTCTCTGTATAATACTGTACGTAGCCATCATGTCTCTGTATAATACTGTACGTAGCCATCGTGGCTCTGTATAATACTGTACGTAACCATCATGTCTCTGTATAATACTGTACGTAGCCATCATGTCTCTGTATAATACTGTACGTAGCCATCATGGCTCTGTAAAATACTGTACGTAGCCATCTTGGCTCTGTATAATACTGTACGTAGCCATCATGTCTCTGTATAATACTGTACGTAGCCATCGTGGCTCTGTATAATACTGTACGTAGCCATCACGTCTTTGTATAATACTGTACGTAGCCATCATGGCTCTGTATAATACTGTACGTAGCCATCATGTCTCTGTATAATACTGTACGTAGCCATCGTGGCTCTGTATAATACTGTACGTAGCCATCATGTCTCTCTGTATAATACTGTGTGTAGCCATCGTGGCTCTGTATAATACTGTACGTAGCCGTCATGGCTCTGTATAATACTGTACATAGCCATCATGTCTCTGTATAATATTGTACGTAGCCATCATTGCTCTGTATAATATTGTACGTACCATCATTGCTCTGTATAATACTGTACGTAGCCATCATGTCTCTGTATAATACTGTACGTAGCCATCATGCCTCTGTATAATATTGTACGTAGCCATCATTGCTCTGTATAATACTGTACGTAGCCATCATGTCTTTGTATAATACTGTATGTAGCCATCATGGCTCTGTATAATACTGTACGTAGCCATCATGTCTCTGTATAATACTGTACGTAGCCATCATTGCTCTGTATAATACTGTACGTAGCCATCATGTCTCCGTATAATACTGTACATAGCCATGTCTCCATATAATATTGTACGTAGCCATCATTGCTCTGTATAATACTGTACGTAGCCATCATGGCTCTGTATAATACTGTACGTAGCCATCAGGCCTCTGTATAATACTGTATGTAGCCATCATTCTCCGTATAATACTGTACATAGCCATGCCTCATATAATATTGTACGTAGCCATCATTGCTCTGTATAATACTGTACGTAGCCATCATGTCTCTGTATAATACTGTACGTAGCCATCATGTCTCTGTATAATACTGTACGTAGCCATCATGTCTCTGTATAATACTGTACTTAGCCATCTTGTCTCTGTATAATACTGTACGTAGCCATCATGTCTCTGTATAATACTGTACGTAGCCATCATGTCTCTGTATAATACTCTACGTAGCCATCATGTCTCTGTATAATACTGTACGTAGCCATCTTGTCTCTGTATAATACTGTACGTAGCCATCATGTCTCTGTATAATACTGTACGTAGCCATCTTGTCTCTGTATAATACTGTACGTAGCCATCATGGCTCTGTATAATATTGTACGTAGCCATCGAGGTTCTGTATAATATTGTACGTAGCCATCGAGGCTCTGTATGATACTGTACGTAGCCATCATGGCTCTGTATGATACTGTACGTAGCCATCATGTCTCTGCATAATATTGTACGTAGCCATCGAGGCTCTTTATGATACTGTACATAGCCATCATGTCTCTGTATAATACTGTACGTAGCCATCATTGCTCTGTATCTACTGTACGTAGCCATCATGTCTCTGTATAATACTGTACGTAGCCATCATGTCTCTGTATAATACTGTACGTAGCCATCATGTCTCTGTATAATACTGTACGTAGCCATCATGTCTCTGTATAATACTGTACGTAGCCATCATGTCTCTGTATAATACTGTACGTAGCCATCATGTCTCTGTATAATACTGTACGTAGCCATCATGGCTCTGTATAATACTGTACGTAGCCATCATGTCTCTGTATACTACTGTACGTAGCCATCGTGTCTCTGTATAATACTGTACGTAGCCATCGTGTCTCCGTATAATACTGTACATAGCCATCATCTCTCTGTATAATACTGTACGTAGCCATCATGTCTCTGTATAATACTATACTTAGCCATCATTGCTCTGTATCTACTGTACGTAGCCGTCATGTCTCCGTATAATATTTTACATAGCAATGAATTCGTTTCTGACTTGGGGACTGGGAAGAGACCCCTGGTGGCATGTCTTGGGGACTGTAAAGAGACCCCTGGCGGCATGTCTTGTGGGGTATGTATTGGTGTCTGAGCTGAATGTTATACAGTGAGTCTCTATTTCTCTCTCCGTGCTGTGACCCTGCCTCTAGCAGGACATGAGGAAAAGCTGTAAATATCCTGTTGGAACAGACCTGGCTCACACCAGGCCCCATCACATGCACATCCTGCTGGGGAGGAAAGGGAACAAAACAGGGAGGGGAGTAAGGGAGAGAGTTTGGAAGGGAAAGAACAACATAGCATGGATCCCATGTCTTCTCTAACAGAGGGGCAGAGAGAGAGCGAGAGAGACCGGATATGAGTGAAAAGATGATAAGACTTGGGAGGATGGAGGGAAAAATAAGAGGGAAAAATAAGAGCGAGACAGAGAGCCATAGAGAGAAACAGAGTGACAGAGAGAGACATAGAGAGACAGAGACATAGAGAGACATAGAGAAAGAGACACACACACAGAGAGAGCGAGAGAGAGACAGGACACAGAGCAAGACAGAGAGAGAGAGAGAGAGAGAGAGAGAGAGAGAGAGAGAGAGAGAGAGAGAAAGAGACAGGACACAGAGCAAGACAGAGAGAGAGACAGACAGACAGACAGACAGACAGACAGACAGACAGACAGACAGACAGACAGACAGACAGACAGACAGACAGACAGACAGACAGACAGACAGACAGACAGACAGAGAGAGAGAGAGAGAGAGAGAGAGACAGAGACAGAGTCAAAGAGACATAGAGAGAGAGAGAGAGACATAAAGACAGAGAGAGAGACAGAGAGAGAGACAGAGAGAGAGACAGAGAAAGACAGAGACAGAGTGAGACAGAGAGAGAGAGAGACAGACAGAAACATACAGTCTGTCTTCTGGTAACTGAATAGGCCACTTTTCCATACACTGTCTGTCTTCTGCTAACTGAATAGGCCACTTCTCCATACACTGTCTGTGCTCTGGTAACTGAATAGGCCACTTCTCCATACACTGTCTGTCTTCTGGTAACTGAAGAGGGCACTTTCCAATACACTGTCTGTCTTCTGCTAACTGAATAGGCCACTTCTCCATTCACTGTCTGTCTTCTGGTAACTGAATAGGCCACTTCTCCATACAGTCTGTCTTCTGGTAACTGAATAGGGCACTTTTCCATACACTGTCTGTCTTCTGGTAACTGAATAGGCAACTTCTCCATTGCTAGTCAGTGTGTAGTGATTCATTCAGCTCTCTCATTGATTTACATTGGGTTCCCAGGTGCCTGTGGTTAAAGACAGCCTAAAATGTCCAGTGGCACTTCCTCTCCCCGTTTGTGCCCCATTTAGCACCCTATTCCCTATATAGGGTGCTACTTTTGACCAGGACCCATATGGCATCCTATTCCCTGTATTTTATTTTATTTATTTAACCTATATTTTTATCAGGGAATCATACTGAGAAGAAAGGCCTTTTTTGCAGATAAGGCCTGAATTACAGAAATGACAGAAAATACACACATCAAAATATAAATACAAAATTCAAGCAGAAAAAATCCCACAAATACAAACACATTAAGGTTCTCAAACAGTAATAAGGTCCTCAATCAGCTTTCTGAATTACCCTTGAGGCACCAAAACATCCAATTTAAGAATATTGTGAAGATTGTTCCACAAATAAGGTGCAAGAAAAGCTACTTTACTTAACTCAGCAGAGATCAAAGGAATTTTCAGTTAGCCATCCCTGAGACCTGGTTGTGGTGACTGAAGTTTAAAGTTCAGTAATGATGTGAGGTACAGTGGGAGTTTTTGTAAAAGGGCTTTATACATGAAAAAATAGCAATGTATCAACCTATGTGACATCAAAGAGGGCCAACCAACTTTCTGGTAGAGAATGCAGTGATGACATCACAGAGGGCCAACCAACTTTCTGGTAGAGAATGCGGTGATGACATCAAAGAGGGCCAACCAACTTTCTGGTAGAGAATGCGGTGATGACATCACAGAGGGCCAACCAACTTTCTGGTAGAGAATGCGGTGATGACATCACAGAGGGCCAACCAACTTTCTGGTAGAGAATGCAGTGATGAGTACTAAAACTGTTGCCTGTAGTAAAGAGCAGTGGTCTATGATAAACTGCATCTAACACTTTAATGAAGTGGGAGATGTGTTCATATACGTAGATGATGTCGCCATAGCCTAGGACTGATAGGAACGTCGACTGAATAATCTGCTTTCTACTATTTAGCGAGAGGCGGGACTTATTTCAATAGAAGAAGACCATTTTTATTCTCAGCTTCTTAACTAACTCAATCTTCTTTTTCTGTAATACAATGAAGGCAGACTGTAGTTCAGATAGAGCCTGATCAACCGTGGGGACAATAGCATACACAACAGTATCATCGGCATGCAAGTGCATGTTGCAATTTTTTACAGACAAGTCAATATTGTTAATGTTAACATTAAAAAGTACAAGACCCAGAATTGACCACTGCGGGACACCTTTCTTTATGTACCCGAAAACCTGATTTAACACCATCAGTAGATTCACATTGAGTTCTATCTCTCATGTAATGTTTTAAGCCAGTTACATGCAGACTGGTCTAGGTCAATTGAGGAAAGCCTCTGAATTAGCAGTGAGTGATCAATAGTATCCAAGGCCTTTGCCAGGTCAATGAAGAGGGCAGCACAACATTGCCTTTTATCCATACAGTTAACCACGTCATTTATAACTAGGGATGCAGCAGAGATAGTGCTATGGCCTGGTCTAAAACCCAACTGATGTACATTTAGAATACATTTCAAAGATAAGAAAGATCTTAGCTGAGAATTAATCAAGGTTTCTAATATTTTGGCTAGGCAAGAAAGTTTAGAAATAGAGCAATCATAATTTAGGTCACAAGGGTCACCACCTTTGTGAATGGGGAGTACATGGGCCACGTTCTAAACCTTGGGGATAGAACCAGATATAATCGTCAGGTTAAAAATATGGGTTAATGATTCAGCAATCAGGAGGGCAGAGAGCTGCAGGAAAAATGGATCAAGCATATCAGTCCCAGTGGATTTTTTTTTTTTTTTACATCATTCTTAACCAAGGCATCTAGCACATCACAGGTAGTAAATTGTTGAAATGAAAACAAAGACTCACTAGAAGTTGACGGGTAAACCATTGAGTCAGCTAGAGGCTGGCAGAGGGAAGAGCAGTCGATTGACTGATCAGGGTCAATTAAACCTCCGTTTCTCTCAAATAATAAGTCTGCTGAGATAAAATGATGATTAAAAGCAATGATGATTAAAATCCTATTCTTCTCAGTTGTGATACCAGAGTCAGACAGAACTTGCTTAGGCAGGGAAGAAGAGGAATTTGTACGCTTCAGTGCATTTAGAAGGATCACCAGAAGAGTCAGAGATAGAGCTTAAAAAGTAGCTTGATTTAGCTTTCTTCATCTGTTTCTCAGTTGTCTGAAAGATTTCCAGTCCACTACAGAATCAGTTTTCATTGCTTTGGCCCGGGTCTGATTTCTCATCTGAATGAGCTTAGATAGCTCATAAGAAAACCAAGGGTTAGATCTATCTTTGACTCTGAATTGTTTAAAAAGGGCGTGTTTATCTGCCAGACAAATAAATATGAAGGATACATTTTCTAAAGCCAATTCAGAGTCAGGAATACAGGAAACGGTAGCTAAATCAGAGAAGAACATGTCATGTAAAAACCCTTGAGGAGAAAACATTTAAACATTTCTGTTCTTAATTAAACAAGGTTAGTATTTTGCTAGTTCGTATCTCTAATACATACTATGGGACAATGATCACTGAGATCATATGCAAATACTCCACTAGACAAATATTTATGGGGATTATTAGTAAGAATAAAATCAATCAACGAGGAGTTTACAGGGTTTTTGACATTTAGCCGTGTGGGTCTTGAGATCGATTGAGTCAGATTGAAATCAATGCATATACTCTTAAATTAATCTGATGCCGGGTATAGCCAATCCAGATTCAAATCCCCTAAAATGTATTCTGGTGTATGGACACATCTACAACCAGCAGCTCAAATTTCTTGGGAACAGAATTAGTTAAAGATTGGGATGCCATGAAATTTGATTTGACATATATGGCCACTCCTCCCCCTAAATACAGGGGACCATTTAACCATGAGACAGGACCATTTAACCATGTTTTCGAGAGAACCAGAATGTCAGGACATGATTCCTGTACCAAAATGTAAATTGTGTCAATTTTTTAAATCATACATGGTAAATTTAGGTGCATTAGCCCAAGCCCCTTAAGAGATTTAAAGTCAGAGGGGGTGTTCAGCTCATTACCTTAAGAGCTAACAGGCATAGGGTCATCTGCAGATATTTGTTGCGAGAGCTGACACGTTGCCATGGTCCCTAGACAACCACGTGAGAGCAGAGAAGACTGAGCATTCGACAGACCTCCCTCAAGTCGCTGTATGCAGTGGCTGGGGTGGGAACTGGGTGAGCAGTGTTGGCAGAGCTCAGTCCACCCGGATGAAGCTCTCGCCAAAGGAGTGGAGCTGCAGCAGGGGACCGGAGTGGCTGCATAGTGCCCTACTGGGGACCCTGGACAAAAGTAGTGTACTCAAAAAGGGTGCCATTTGGGATGCAATCCAAGAGTGCCGTGCATTGATTTAGCTCCAATGAGGGGAGGAGCACAGATTGAACCTGCTGATTTAGTCGGGCCACGTGCATTTTGTCATCCTCCACTTACCAAAGCTTTTAAGTGGATTGCTAGCACCGGCATCGGAAGATCAGGACTCAATCACTTATTCCCCACCTCAACACTTCTTCGCCGTGCGCCAACCAGCTTCCAATTGGCTTACCTCCAGGTGGGCTGGAGTCTCATTGGTCTTGGCGCCGGCCGGACGGACGGTGTTGATTGGCTGAGGGGAATTCGGCTTCTCTCTCACTTTTTTTCTCTCACCCTCTCTTTAGCTCTCTTTCTTGCTCTCTCCGTCCCTCTGAGGTAAAAGTAAAAGCACAGACTGTACAGGGAGTGATAATCTCTGATGCCAGCCTAGATTTACAGAGGATAGAGGGAGAGGGGGATGTGTGGAGTGACATCCAGAGAGAGAGAGAGAGAGAGTCATCAGACCAAGAAATAATGAAATAGAAAGAGGGAGAGAGAGCGAGAGCAAGGGAGAGAACAGGAGTTGGCACAAATATAATCTCTTAGCCATGACACAGGCTCGTACAGCCCATTCCCAACCTTCAATAACATAAATGCCTACAGAAGCAGATCATCATCCAGCACAGTACAGAGTAGGGGTCAGTATATTCTGTACTCCACTGAAGGCTCAACTTGTTTAGGCCAACTGATGCATTTCCCATCTCTCAGGATAGCCCTATGGGCCCTGGTCTAAAGTAGTGCACTATATAGTGTTAGGGTCACGTCAATTCAAATCTGGTATCAGAACAAAAATAGTCAGCACAGAGTAACTTCTGATTTCTTTGTACTTTAATTAATGCAAACACTTGAATGGTAAATATGATGTTCATATATACGGGCTCACTGAAACACCACGCAGGGCAAAACAGAGAACTGAGTGTCACATCCTTTGTTCTTCCTAAAATACTCTGACAGAGATAGTTCCCGCTCACTGCGGGCCTGTCAGAGGGAGGATGAGCATGGTTTAAACTTACTCATCCTATCGTTGGCGTGCAGGCTGGTCCCAGCCTCTAGACGCACTCCTGTTTCCTAGCGTAGCTATTGTCTCTGGCGGATGTCTCATCTTGTGACTGCACAATGCACAGTTCTCTAAAACCCCTACACCCCCGTGTGTACATCTAAATCATGTCCTGTTTTCTCTGTTATCCTGCAGACAGCTCTTGTGAAACCCTGTTTTAAAGCATCAGCATTCTTTCCACATGACCCACCATCAGATGAGCCACTTCCTCAAACACACAGCAGTATGCAATTATCCGTAGTTTATACATACTTAATATTGTAGCATAGCTTCTCCGTTATTTTATATATGTTATGCAAACAAATAGTTAGTTCAGATCTCACAATAGAGAACAGGGTTCCTTTTGGGAAGCATTCCAAATGTCCCTGGCTCACCCCTATCTGATATCTGAATGATTCAATCAGGACAAATGGCTAAAATGGGCCTCCTCCAAATGATCCTTCACTCACCTTTGGAAAAAACACCTCATGGACATTCATTCATTCTCCCTATTGGTCACAGCATGCAGAATGGATTGGTTGGAGAAAAATGTTGAGTCACTTGGAGAGAGAAGCCAATAATGTAAGGCCAATGGCCTCACATGCAGCTCTTGTGAATATGCAGTCTCGGCCACATCTCTGGCAACATAATCCAGCTGGTGGCAGGTGCCTTGGTTACAGTTAATGGTGTTAATGTCCTGCTGGTAAGACAGGAAGCATGCACGGCTGAACATTCTAGATTTAGCGACTTTTGTGTAATGATGACGCTGTGAGTCGAGAAGCAGGCACAGGTGAAATGTTTAATAAAACAAACATGAAACAAGACAGCGTGACATTGGCGAGATTGCATGAAAACAGGAACAATACCAACTGAGGAATGAACAAAAGGAAGGCACCTAGAAAGGGGAGGTAATGAGGTCCAGGTGTGAATCATAATGAGTGCCAGGTGTAATGATGATTCCCAGGACTGGTGGTTAGTATTCCGGCGATGTCGTATGCCAGAGGGGATGAGCAGGAGTAGACGTGACAGTACCCGCCCTCTGACGCACGACCCCTGCCGCAGGACAATGATCCGGGGATGAGGAGCGGGTCGATCCGGGCGGCGAAGGTGGAAATCATGGATGATGTTGGGATCCAGAAGGTCCTCCACCGGAACCCAACACCGCTCCTCGGACCATACCCCTCCCAGTCCACCAGATACTGGAGCTGACCCCCACGATGCTGGGAGTCCAGCAGAGATCTGACAGCATACGCCGGACTGCCCTCAATGTCTGGGGGGGTGGTGGGGTGTCGTGGGGGACAGCATCAGCTTGGGGACCAGGAACCACCAGCCTGAGAAGGGAGACATACGGTAGTGACTGGGCAGTTGTAACCTATACGTCACCTCGTTGACCCTCCGGAGAACCTTGAACGGCCCCACAAACCGGGGGCTCAGTTTCTTGCAGGGCAGGCGGAATGGGAGGTTCCTGGTAGAGAGCCAGATGCGATCCCCAGGGTGGAACACAGGGGTCTCACTGCGGTGGCGGTCTGCCTGTTCTTTTTGATGATGGATGGCGCGCTAGAGTCTTACGTGAGCGTCACTCCACACTTCTTCTGCTCACCGGAACCAGTCATCAACCGCAGGAACTTCGGTCTGGCCTGGGGTCCATGGAGCCAGGACCGGCTGAAAATCCAGAACACACTGGAAGGGGGTCAACCCAGTGGAGGAGTGACGCAGCGAGTTCTGAGCATACTCTGCCTATGGAAGAAATCGTGCCCACTCACCCTGCCGGTCCTGACAGTGACTCCTCAGGAACCTCCCCAGCTCTTGGTTCATCCTCTCCACCTGCCCCTTGGACCGAGGCCGGTAACCGGAAGTGAGGCTAACCGCAACCCTGAACTTCTCCATGAAGGCCCTCCATACGTGTGAAGTGAATTGGGGGCCACGGTCAGAGACGATGTCCTCCAGAAGGCCATAATGCCGGAAGACCTGCTGGAAGAGTGCCTCAGCGACCTGGAGAGCAGTGGGCAGACAAGGAAGAGGGATTAAACGACATGACTTAGAAAATATATTTACTACCACCAGAATGGTGGTGAAACCGCCAGAGGAGGGTCGCTGAGGCACGGGAAGCTGCAGGAGCATCCCTGCTGGTGCATTCTGGGGGGACTTGGTTTGGGCACATACGGAACAGGAGTTGACATAACGCGTTACATCCTGTGCCAAGGTGGGCCACCAGTACTTTTCAGCGATGGAGTGGATAGTGCGAGAAGTACATGAATGCCCAGCGACGACAGCTGTGTGTGCCCAGGACAGTAGCTGATCCCTGTGGGAACATAGATCAGGGGTGCGGGCTCCCTCTCTGAAGCATGGTGGATAACCACATCTATGTCCCAGGCGACTGGTCCTACGACTCGGGAGGATGGGATTATAGGTGCACTCTGGACAGGACCCTCTCCTGAATCGTAGATACGGTACAGGGCATCGGCCTTGATGTTCTTGGAATCTGGGCGATAGGTCAGCGTGAAGTCGAACCTGGTGAAGAATAGTGCCCATCTGGCTTGGCGTGGATTCAGTCTCCTCGCTGTCCGTATGTACTCCAGGTTCCGATGGTCGGTGAGGAGGTGGGAGTCTGGCTGCTAGAATAGTTGACTTGCATGGCTCTTTCCAGGAAGCACCAATGTCATGCACCTGGGGAAGACATGCACTGAGAGTACAAAATATTAGGAACACCTGCTCTTTCCATGACAGAGACTGACAAGGTAAATCCAGGTGAAAGCTATGATCTCTTGTTAAATCCACAGTATAGATGAAGAGTAGGAGACAGGTTTAAGCCTTGAGATAATTGAGGCATGGATTGTGTATATGTGGCATTCAGAGGGTGAATGGGCAATACAACATATTTAAGTGCCTTTGTATGGGGTACGGTAGTAGGTGCCAGACCCACCGGTTTGAGTGTGTCAAGAACTGTAAAGCTGCTGGGTTTTTCACACTCAACCGTTTCCCATGTGTATCAATAATGGTCCTCCACCCAAAGGACATCCAGCCAACTTGACACAACTGTGGGAAGCATTGGAGTCAACATGGGCCAGCATCCCTGTGGAACGCTTTCGACACCTTGCAGAGTCCATGCCCCGACAAATTGAGGCTGTTCTGAGGCCAAAAGGGAGTGAAACTCAATATAAGAAAGGTATCCCTAATGTGTTGTACACTCAGTGTACACATGAGAGAGAGGTAGGGGGAGGGGGTAGCGCATACAACAGAGAGAAAATGAGCCAGGACGATAACAAGAAAGAGAGAGAGAGAGAGAGAGAGAGGTGAAGAGGGAGAGGTATACATGGAGACAGATGGTGATAAACATTTCAGCGACAAACAGTCCAGTGCAGGCCAAATTGTACCATTATGACCCATCCTCCGGTCAGTAAGAGATAGAAGAAACTAGATTAACAGATTAGACATTATTCATCTTCTCTCTTCATGGCCAGGTTTTGTATATTCAAACTCCAAGCAAAATACATGCATTGTTATCTGCTTGTGGTTGTCCCTTTGTCGCAGTTATTCAGACAAAATGTGTCAAGCTTTACTGATACTGACACAGGACAGTAAACGGAGGCGCTCATCTTTGAGTTTTTCCCCAAAATGAATTTAACGCAAAAAAACCCTGGAGGGGTTTCCGGAATTGGCCACTGGGTTCGATTGTAACTAAACAACAAAATTGAATTTGAGGGCCAGGCGAAGCGAGAGTTAGCAAACTAACTCCATTTCCAGTCTTGCCTCAACTTCCTTGGTCTCCCTAAATTGGCCTATCTCTCAACTCTTACAGAGGAAGAGGTAATGAATGGCAGGAAGTTAGCCTGTGGCAGGGTGACATTAGCCATTAACTTTGTCTAGAGACTTAACAGAGATACCTTTGTCTGTTTTTTGATGCATGAACATCACCAGAGCTTCCTAATTAGATTAAATGTAGTTTATATTTATGTACATAGAGAGTTGAGGGTTCTGGTTTTGCTACAGTGCCTTGCAAATGTATTCATCCCCCTTGGCGTTTTTCCTATTTTATTGCATTACAACCTGTAATTTAAATAGATTTTTATTTGGATTTCATGTAATAGACACACACAAAATAGTCCAAATTGGTGAAGTGAAATGAAAAAAATAATTTAAAAAAACCTACAAAAGTGGTGCGTGCGTATGTACTCACACCCTTTGCAATGAAGCCCAAAAATAAGATCTGGTGCAACCAATTACCTCCAGAAGTCACATAATTAGTTAAGTAAAGTCCACCTGTGTGCAATATAAGTGTCACATGATCTGTTACATGATCTCAGCATATATACACCTATTCTGAAAAGCCCCAGAGTCTGCAACACCGCTAAGCAAGGGGCCCCACCAAGCAAGCGGTACCATAAAGACCAAGGAGCTCTCGAAACAGGTCAGGGACAAAGTTGTGGAGAAGTACAGATCAGGGTTGGGTTATAAAAAATATCAGAAACTTTGAACATCCCACAGAGCACTGTTAAATCCATTATTAAAAAATGGAAAGAATATGGCACAACAACAAACCTGCCAAGAGAGGGCCGCCCAACAAAACTCACAGACCAGGCAAGGAGGGCATTAATCAGAGAGGCAACAAAGAGACCAGAGATAACCCCGAAGGAGCTGCAAACCTCCACAGCTCAATCCAATTGAGAATCTGTGGTATGATTTAAAGATTGCTGTGCACTAGCGGAACCCATCCAACTTGAAGGAGATGGAGCAGTTTTGCCATGAAGAATGGGCAAAAATCCAAGCGGCTGGATTTGCCAAGCTTATAGAGACATACCCCAAGAGACTTGCAGATGTAATTGCTGCAAAAGGTGGCTCTACAAAGTATTGACTTTGGGGGCGTGAATAGGTATGCACGCTCAAGTTTCCTGTTTTTTTTGTCTTCTTTCTTGTTTGTTTCACAATAAAAAAATATTTTGAATCTTCAAAGTGCTAGGCATGTTGTGTAAATGAAATGATACAACCCCCCAAAAATCAATTTTAATTCCAGGTTGTAAGGCAACAAAATAGGAAAAATGCCAAGGGGGTGAATAATTTCGCAAGCAATTGTATATACCCTGGAGAAGACTAACTGTAGAAGCTCGCTACACTGCACTAACCGATAATGCTATTACACTTTTTTTATGTATTTAAACTTTGTTTAACTAGGCAAGTCAGTTAAGAACAAATTCTTATTTAAAATGACAACCTACCAAAAGGCAAAAGGCCTCCTGAGGGGACAGGGGCTGGGATTAAAAATAAAAATATTGGACGAGACACCACACTAGATAAAGAGAGACCTAAGACAACAACACAGCATGTCAGCAACACGTGACAACAACATGGTAGCAACACAACATGGCAGCAGCAGAACATGGTAGCAGTAAAAAAAATAGCACAATGGGCAAGAAGGTAGAGACAACAATACATCACACGAAGCAGCCACAAGAGTCAGTAAGAGTGTCCCATGATTGAGTCTTTGAATGAAGAGATGGAGATAAAACTGTCCAGTTTGAGAGTTTTTTGCAGCTCGTTTCAGTCGCTAACTGCAGCGAACTGAAAAGAGGAGCGACCCATAGATGTGTGTGCTTTGGGGACCTTTAACAGAATGTGACTGGCAGAACGGGTGTTGTATGTGGAGGATGAGGGTTGCAGTAGATATCTCAGATAGGGGGGAGTGAGGCATAAGAGGGTTTTGTAAATAAGCATCAACCAGTTTAATATATATATATATTTCACCTTTATTTAACCAGGTAGGCCAGTTGAGAACAAGTTCTCATTTAGAACTGCAACCTGGCCAAGATAAAGCAAAGCAGTGCGACAAAAACAACAACACAGAGTTACTCATGGAATAAACAAACATACAGTCAATAACACAATAGAAAAATCTGCATATGGTGTGTGTGAATGAAGTAAGGAGGTAAGGCAATAAATAGGCCATAGTGGCGAAGTAATTACAATTTAGCAATTTACACTGGAGTGATAGATGTGCAAATGAGGATGTGCAAGTAGAAATACTGGTGTGCAAAAGAACAGAAAAACAAATATGGAGATGAGATAGGTAGTTGGTTGGATGGGCTATTTACAGATGGGCTGTGTACAGCTGCAGCGATCGGTAAGCTGCTCTGACAGCTGACGCTCAAAGTTAGTGAGGGAGATAGAAGTCTCCAACTTCAGTGATTTTTGCAATTCGTTCCAGTCATTGTCAGCAGAGAACTGGAAGGAAAGGTGACCAAAGAGGTGTTGGCTTTGGGGATGACCAGTGAAATATACCTGCTGGAGCGCATGCTACGGGTGCTGTTGCTATGTTGACCAGTGAGCTGAGATAAGGCGGAGCATTACCTAGCAAAGACTTATAGATGACCTGGAGCCAATGGGCTTGGCGACGAATATGTAGTGAGGATCAGCCAACGAGAGCATACAGGTCGCAGTGATGGGTAGTATATGGGGCTTTGGGGACAAAACGGATGGCACAGTGAAAGACTGCATCCAATTTGCTGAGTAGAGTGTTGGAGGCTATTTTGTAAATGACATCGCCGAAGTCAAGGATCGGTAGGATAGTCAGTTTTACGTGGGTATGTTTGGCAGCATGAGTGAAGGAGGCTTTGTTGTGAAACAAGACGCCAATTCTAGATTTAATTTTGGATTGGAGATGCTTGATATGAGCCTGGAAGGAGAGTTTACAGTCTAGCCAGACACATAGGTATTTATAGTTGTCCACATATTCTAAGTTAGTACCGTCCAGAGTAGTGACGCTAGTCGGGCGGGCGCGTGCGGCAGTGATCGGTTGAAGAGCATGCATTTCGTTTTACTAGCATTTAAGAGCAGTTGGATGCCACGAAAGGAGTGTTGTATGTTGTTGAAGCTCGTCTGGAGATTTGTTAACACAGTGTCCAAAGAAGGGCCAGATGTATACAGAATGGTGTCGTCTACGTAGAGGTGGATCAAAGAATCACCCGCAGCAAGAGTGACATCATTGATATATACAGAGAAAAGAGTCGGCCCGAGAATTGAACCCTGTGGCACCCACATAGAGATTGCCAGAGGTACGGACAACAGGCCCTCCGATTTGACACACTGAACTCTATCTGAGAAGTAGTTGGTGAACCAGGTGATGCAGTCATTAGAGAAACCAAGGCTGTTGAGTCTGCCGATAAGAATACGGTGATTGACAGAGTCGAAAGCCTTGGCCAGGTCGATGAAGATGGCTGCACAGTACTGTCTTTTATCGATGGCGGTTATGATATGGTTTAGGACCTTGTGCGTGGCTGAGGTGTACCAGTGACCAGTTCGGAAGCCAGATTGCATAACGGAGAAGGTACGGTGGGATTCGAAATGGTCGGTGATCTGTTTGTTCACTTGGCTTTCGAAGACTTTAGAAAGGCAGGGCAGGATGGATATAGGTCTGTAACAGTTTGGGTCTAGAGTGTCTCCCCCTTTGAAGAGGGGGATGACCGGGGCCGCTATCCAATCTTTGGGAATCTCAGACGATACGAAAGAGAGGCTGAACAGACTAGTAATAGGGGTTGCAACAGTGGTGGGGTAGCCAGGTGGAAAGCATGGCCATCCATAGAGAAATGCTTATTGAAATTCTCGATTATCGTGGATTTATCGGTGGTGACAGTGTTTCCTAGCCTCAGTGCAGTGGGCAGCTGGGATGAGGTACTCTTATTCTCCATGGACTTTACAGTGTCCCAAACTATTTGTAATTAGTGCTGCAGGATGCAAGTTTCTATTTGAAAAAGCTAGCGTTTGCTTTCCTAACTGACTGTGTATATTGGTTCCTGACTTCCCTGAAAAGTTGCAAATCGCGGGGACTATTCGATGCTAGTGCAGTATGCCACAGGATGCTTATGTGCTGGTCAAGGGCAGTCAAGTCTGGAGTGAACCAAGGGCTATATCTGTTCTTAGTTAAAAAAAATTGAAAGGGGCATGCTTATTTAAGATGGTGAGGAAAGCACTTTTAATGAACAGCCAGGCATCCTCTACTGACGGGATGAGGTCAATATCCTTCCAGGATACCCGGGCCAGGTCGATTAAAAAGGCCTGCTCGCAGAAGTGTTTTAGGAAGCGTTTGACAGTGATGAGAGGTGGTCTTTTGATCGCAGACCCATAACGGACGCAGGCAATGAGACAGTGATCACTGAGATCCTGGTTGAAAACAGCAGTGGTGTATTTAGAGGGCAAGTTGGTCAGGATGATATCTATGAGGGTGCCCATGTTTACGGATTTGGGGTTGTACCTGGTAGGTTCCTTGATAATTTGTGTGAGATTGAGGGCATCTAGCTTAGATTGTAGGACGGCCGGGGTGTTAAGCATATCCCAGTTTAGGTCACCTAGCAGTATGAACTCTGACGATAGATGGGGGGCAATCAATTCACATATGGTGTCCAGGGCACAGCTGGAAGCTGAGGGGGGAGGTCTATAACAAGCGGCAACAGTGAGGGACTTATTTCTGGAGAGATGGATCTTTAAAAGTAGCAGCTCGAACTGTTTGGGCATAGACCTGGGTCTTGCGACAGGTATACAGAGATTACTAACTTACAGAGGAGTATAGAGTGCAGTGATGTGTCCTATAAGGAGCATTGGTGGCAAATCTGATGGCCGAATGGTAAAGAACATCTAACCACTGAAGAGCCCCCTAACCTGCCGATCTATAACATAAATCTCAATAATCTAGTATGGGTAGGATGGTCATCTGAATCAGGGTTTGATTTGGCAGCTGGGGTGAAAGAGGAGCGATCACGATAGAGGAAACAAAGTCTAGATTTAACCTTAGCCTACAGTTTGGAAATGTGCTGAGAGAAGGACAGTGTACTGTCTAGCCATACTCCCAAGTACTCATGTGAGGTGACTACCTCAAGCTCTAAACCCTCAGAGGTAATAATCACACCGGTAGGGAGAGGGGCATTCTTCTTACAGAACCACATGACCATTGTTGTGGTGGTGTTCAGAACAAGGTTAAGGGCAGAGAAAGCTTGTTGGACATGAAGAAAACTTTGTTGTAGAGTGTTTAACACAGAATCCTGGGAAGGGCCAGCTGAGTCTAATACTGTATCATCTGCATATAAATGGATGAGAGCTTCCAACTGCCTGAGCTATATTGTTGATGTAAATTGAGAAGAGCATGGGGCCTAGGATTGAGCCTTGTGGTACTCCATTGGTGACAGGCAGTAGCTGATAGAGCAGATATTCTGACTTTAAACACTGCATTTTTGAGACCCCTCAGAAACACAGTACTCCTTAGCTGGTCTAGCGTATCAAAAGCTTTTGCCAAGTCAATCAAAATAGCAGCACAACATTGCTTCGATTCAAGGGCAATGGTGACATCATTTAGAAACTTTAAGGTTACAGTGACACATCCATAACCTGAGTGGAAAGTCAATACTTTTGATAAACAGTGCAAAATAGAAATGGGCCTAACAGTTATAATCAGCTTGATCCCCGCCCTTTAAATAAAGGAAGCATCCTTGGCTGCCTTCCAAGCAATGGGAACCTCCCCAGAGAGGAGAGACAGGTTAAAAGGTCAGAGATAGGCTTGGCGATGATAGGGGCTGCAAACTTAAAGACGAAAGGATCTAAACCATCTGACCCAGATGTTTTTTGGGGGTCAAGTTTAAGGAGCTCCTTTAGCACCTCAGACCCCCTGCAGGGAGAAACTTTGTAGTGGGGCAGGGGGAAAAGAGGGAAGAGCATCGGGGCTAGAAGGGCTGGAGATGAGGAAATGTTGGACGGGCAAGGAGGCATGGCTGAGTCAAATAGGAATCTTGACTTAATGAAGTGGTGATTAAAGAGCTCAGCCATGCACTCCTTGTCAGAAACAACCACATCATCAACTTTAAGGGACATGGGCAGCTGTGAGGAGGAGGGTTTATTCTCCAGGGCTTTAACTGTTTTCCAGAACTTCTTGGGGTTAGACCCATAGAGAGAGAACTGCTCCTTAAAGTAACTAACTTTAGCCTTCCGGATAGCCTGAGTGCACTTATTTCTCATTTGCCTGAACGAGAGCCAGTCAGCCTGAGTATGCGTGTGCCGAGCCTTTCGCCAAATGGAATTCTTGAGGTGGAGTAACTGCCAGATCACGGTCGAACCAGGGGCTGAACCTGTTTTTAATTCTCATTTTCTTTATGGGCCGTATTTGTTAACAATACCACTGAAAATATCGAAAAAGGTTATTGTCAGAGAAATTCTGTAGATTCTTTCAAACAACAATTTTAATATAAGATTTGCAAAAATGAAGCAATCAGCCAGCACTAACAATAGTCAGAATTGAAAACTTCACGAACAGAATTGGTTCTCACCTTTTATAGAAAAGTCCAACCTCTTTGTCTATGTGGCAGTTAGCATATGTGTGCAAACAGGGGTGGGGAACATAGTGTATGAAAGGTGTTTAGCTTGTTTGTGCAGATTAAGATCGCTGATGTTGCCACCGTTGTCTGTTCCTTCCTGCAAGTTTCCACACAGAGGAGTTCCTGCAGATAGTATGGGATGACTAAGTCACACAAGACAAGCCTGCATCAGCCAAAAAAATACACTAGCATATAACAATGGACAATTCTCTAAGTAAAAACAGCGTAGTATGTCTAATTTTGTAATTTTCCACGACAGGATCAAGCTGATTCTATACCAATTTATAGAGGCCAGGTCATGAAGGAAAGCTTGCTCATTAAAGTTTTTTAGCAATTGTCTATGACAAATCAGGACAGGTCATTTAACTGAGCAGCCATTACGAACAATGATCACTAAGGTCATTACAGAAAACACCAGACTGATATCTATCAGGATTATTTGTGAGGATAACATCAAGGAGAGTAGCCTTTTCTGGGTGTTTGGAGTCATACCTTGTGGGATTGGTAATAATTTGAGAAAGATTTAGGGAGTCTCATTGCTTTAGGACTTGGTCAGGTGGTTTAAGCATGTCCTGTTGGAGAATTTCCAGTACTATGGGGATTTTCCAGTACCTAGACTGTTCTCCCAGAAGACGTGAGCAGAATCAACATAGGAGACAGGTGTAAGCAGAATAAAGGCTGAGCCCAGGTGAATGTACAGAGCTGGATCAATATAGAGTTAACCAATAGACATGTAAAAACAAAACAGAAACAGAATCCATGGGAGTGTACAAGGCTGTATCAACATGGAGTTCATCACTAGACATGTAAAAACAGAACGTAAGCAGAAATATTTGCCTTAGTTAATTAATATAGGCACCACAAGCCATGTATCTGTAATAAGAAGATATGTTTGTACTAATCTAATAATATTAGACATACACTTATGTTGGGAACATATATATGTAATACATGTATTATTTTTTGTATTAGTACTATGGTGACGCCACCAATATAATCTAAGACGAGCATAAATAAGTCAGAAGTGGGTGTGAACAAGCCAGAAGTGAGACAGGAAGATAATAGTGGCAAAATGCCAAGAGGTGTTAATCATTTACAAAGAGAGGAGTGACCATGTATGTAATGTGAGGGCAAAACTGTATAAAAGCAGAGTGCTGAGACTGGAGAGGTCAGTTGTTCCATGGAATTGTTTGGCTTCTGTCACTTTTGTAATAAAGTCTATTTGAATTCACAAGTTCCGGTGTCTGTGAAATATTTGGACCAATATTTCCACAACAGTTGAAATATGTTAGTTAAAGTAACTGTCCAGTGTTTCCTGATTACTATGAACTATGACCTATAATTCATTACACTATGAATGAAATAGTTTTCTTCCCAAAAATTGCAATGAAGTATGTTAAAAAGCAGATTTCTGCATTAAAATAGTGTGGACATGTCAAAATGATCTGTTTGAGATACACATTTGAGAAAGATTTTTTAAAGTCCAATTTATGCTTTGGCCACACATACAATTATGGATGAGTCTACAACATTATTTGTGTACGAGTTAACTGAATAAGAACTTTGAAAAGTGAGATTTTCACCCTGGACAGTTACTTTCTCTCAGCCGCATGGGAAAATATGTAGAGTAGCATAAATGTAGCTTTAAAAGTGCAAAATGTTCTCACATCCTCAAGGCAAAATGTGAAGAAGTGCATGAGTTGAGCTATAAAGCATCACATTTTTCTTTCTGTCCCATGGCATAATGTGTTGAAATGCAGGAAGTTAGCTCTTATCCTAAAAAAATCTGTTGTCTCTAAAGGACTTCCACTCAAAATACCCCTCAAAATACCCCTCCATCCCTCGAAATACCTCTCCACCCCTCAAAATACCCCTCAAAATACTGCTCCATCCTTCAAGATACCCCTCCATGCATCAAAATGCCCCTCCATCCATCACAATACTCCTCCATCCATCAAAATACCCCTCCATCCATCAAAATACCACTCCACCCCTCAAAATATCCTGCATCCATCAAAATACCACTCCATCCCTCAAAATACCCCTCTTTCCCTCAGGCATAATAACAGAAATAATGATATATACCCATTTATTATTAAAGAATATCACTTATAAATGCTTCATAAGCTTAGTTCAACAGTCAGCCCACCAGAACTCCAAATATAAGCTTGTTTTATGTCAGATGTGGCAGGGCTTGCGAACTATTGCAGACTACAATGGGAAGCACAGCCGAGAAATGCCCAGTGACACGAGCCTACCAGACAAGCTAAATAACTTCAATGCTCACTTCGAGGCAAATAACACTGAAACATGCATGAGAGCAGCAGCTGTTCCGGACGACTGTGTGATCATGCTCTCTGCAGCTGATGTGAGTAAGACCTTTAAACAGGTCAACATTCACAAGGCTGCAGGGCTAGACGGATTACCAGGACATGTACTCCGAGCATGCGCTGACCAACTGGCAAGTGTCTTCACTGACATTTTCAACCTCTCCCTGTCTGAGTCTGTAATACCAAAATGTTTCAAGCAGACCACCATAGTCCCTGTGCCCAAGAACACTAAGGTAAACTGTCTAAATGACTAATGACCTGTAGCACTCACATCTGTAGAAATGAAATGATTTGAAAGGCTCACATGGCTCACAACACCATTATCCCAGAAACCCTAGACCCACTACAATTTGAATACCACACCAACAGATCCAGAGATGATGCAATCTCTATTGCACTCCACAATGCCCTTTCACCGCTGGACAAATGGAACACCTACAGTTGAAGTCGGAAGTTTACATACACCTTAGCCAAATACATTTAAACTCAGTTTTTCACAATTCTTGACATTTAATACTAGTAAAAATTCCCTGTCTTAGATCAGTTAGGATCACCACTTTATTTTAAGAATGTGAAATGTCAGAATAATAGTAGAGAGAATTATTTATTTCAGCTTTTATTTCTTTCATCACATTCCCAGTGGGTCAGAAGTTTACATACACTCAATTAGTATTTGGTAGCATTGCCTTTAAATTGTTTAACTTGGGTCAAACATTTCGGGTAGCCTTCCACAAGCTTCCCACAATAAGTTGGGTGAATGTTGGTCCATTCCTCCTGACAGAGCTGGTGTAACAGAGTCAGGTCTGTAGGCCTGCTTGCGCGCACACGCCTTTTCAGTTCTGCCCACAAATCTTCAATGGGATTGAGGTCAGGGCTTTGTGATGGCCACTCCAATACCTTGACTTTGTTGTCCTTAAGCCATTTTGCCACAACTTTGGAAGTATGCTTGGGGTCATTGTCCATTTGGAAGACCCATTTGCGACCAAGCATTAACTTCCTGACTGATGTCTTGAGATGTTGCTTCAATATATCCACATACTTTTCCTACCTCATGATGCCATCTATTTTGTGAAGTGCACCAGTCCCTCCTGCAGCAAAGCACCCCCACAACATGATGCTGCCACCCCCGTGCTTCACGGTTAGGATGGTGTTCTTCGGCTTGCAAGCCCCCCCCTTTTTCCTCCAAACATAACGATGGTCATGATGGCCAAACAGTTCTATTTTTGTTTCATCAGACCAGAGGACATTTCTCCAAAAAGTATGACCTTTGTCCCCATGTGCAGTTGCAAACCGTAGTCTGGCTTTTTTTAGGGTGGTTTTGGAGCAGTGGCTTCTTCCTTGCTGAGCGACCTTTCAGGTTATGTCGATATAGGACTCGTTTTACTGTGGATATAGATACTTTTGTACCGGTTTCCTCCAGCATCTTCACAAGGTCCTTTGCTGTTGTTCTGGGATTGATTTGCAAGGTCCCCTGGTGTTTATACTTGTGTACTATTGTTTGTACAGATGAACGTGGTACCTTCAGGCATTTGGGAATTGCTCCCAAGGATGAACCAAACTTGTGGAGGTCTACAATTGTTTTTCTGAGGTCTTGGCTGATTTCTTTTGATTTTCCAATGATGTCAAGCAAAGAGGCACTGAGGTTGAAGGTAGGCCTTGAAATACATCCACAGGTACACCTCCAATTGACTCAAATGATGTCAATTAGACAATCAGAAGCTTTTAAAGCCATGACATCATTTTCTGGAATTTTCCAAGCTGTTTAAAGGCATAGTCAACTTAGTGTGTGTAAACTTCTGACCCACTGGAATTGTGACACAGTGAATTATAAGTGAAATAATCTGTCTGTAAACAATTGTTGGCCAAATTACAAAGTAGATGTCCCAACTGACTTGCCAAAACTATTGTTTGTTAACAAGAAATTTGAGGAATGGTTGAAAAACAAGTTTTCAACTGTATGTGAGAATGCTATTCATTGACTACAGCTCAGTGTTCAACACCATAGTGCCCTCAAAGCTCATCACTAAGCTAAAGACCCTGGGACTAAATACCTCCCTCTGCAACTGGATCCTGGACTTCCTGACGGGCCGCTCCCAGGTGGTAATTGTAGGTAACAACACATCCGCCATGCTGAACCTCAACACGGGGGTGTGTCCTCAGTCCCCTCCAGTTTGGCAACTGCTTGGCCTCCGACCGCAAGGCACTACAGATGGTAGTGCGTATGGCCCAGAACATCACCGGGGCCAAGCTTCCTGCCATCCAGGACCTCTATACCAGGCGGTGTCAGAGGAAGGCCCTAAAAATTGTCAAAGACTCCAGCCACCCTAGTCATAGACTGTTCTCTCTGCTACCGCACGGCAAGCGGTACCGGAGCGCCAAGTCCAGGTCCAAGAGGCTTCTAAACAGCTTCTACCCCCAAGCCATAAGACTCCTGAACAGCTAATCAAATGGCAACCCGGACTATATCCATTGCCCCCCCCCCCCCCCCTTTATGCTGCTGCTACTCTCTGTTATTATCTATGCATAGTCACTTTAATAACTCTACCTACATGTACATATTACCTCAATTACCTTGACTAACCGGTGCCACCCTCACATTGACTCTGTACCGGTACCCCCTGTATATAGCCTCGCTATTGTTATTTTACTGCTGCTCTTTAATTATTAGTTATTCTTATCTCTTACTTTAAAATTATTATATATATTTTTGGGGAATTTTCTTAAAACTGCGTTGTTTGGTTCAGGGCTTGTAAGTAAGCATTTCACTATAAGGTCTAGACCTGTTGTATTCAGTGCATGTGATAAATAAAATGTTACTTTATTTTATTTTACATTGTAAATATGGTACTAGAACTGAGCCTGAGCTTACTTACTTCTCATGTTCTTATTATTTCCTATTTTTATTTCTTGTGTGTTTTGTTCTACCATATGTTACATTTAGTACTACATTACATTGATATTTATTACTGCATTGTTGGTTTTAGAGCTTGCAAGAACAGCATTTCGCTGTACTCGTGCACGTGACATTAAAACTTGAAACTTAGTTAAAACTGATAACCTCGCACTCAATGGAGGAAGACAGGTTCAAATATTGATATAATGTAGGCAAAAGGGCCCTTATGATGTATCTTGAAAAGCGTTGTCGCACGAAGGCCAGGGTCCGACGGGAGTCCGGGTGGCAAAAATGTATGGAAAGAAAGGTAATTGACTCTTTTACACATTATACATTATGTCATTCAACTTTTGATTGTATATTACATGACGTCATTACAGCATTTTTGGGGGTTCAGTGTATGGAGTAATGTCAGTGTGGTAGGAAAAACAAACAGATATGGTTTCTGAGAACCCCCCCCCCCAAAAAAATGACAAAGCCCCCCTTTCTTTCTGTTCTGAATAGTCATATGATCAGTGTGTTTCAAAAGTAGGAACACAAAACAAGGGTGGAGAAAGACTGAAGAGATAAAATTAAAAAAAACTGGCCATTGGGCGTATATCTTCCTATATATCTTTTTGTACAGTGCAGTAAATGTGCTTTCTAAGAACTTACTGCCCGCATCCTTAAGCTATGCTGATTTTTTTTTAAATTATTCTATTTTTTTCCAATCCGATCCACCTCCATTCCAGCCAGGTCTTGGAAAATCTCATTCAGGTCAGAGATGTCTCCTCAACCAATCACGTAGTGCAATAACTGGATGGATGTCGGGAGGTGTCTCGTACCAAAATGGCAGTTGAAGGGACAAAATATATGCTGGTCTTATCAATAGCATATGTTAGTATAAATATAATAGTGCTTAATATAGGCCTATTATGCATTTTGTATAAACAAATAGAATATTCTATAATTGTGGTACAACAAAGGTAAACTAATAGGAACTAATATGTAATGTTTTTTATTTTAATTTTGGTTTTATTTTACTTTTATTTTATTCTGTTGGAAAAGTTTTATTCAATTGTATTTGTCTTCAAAAATAACATAGACTTCTTAATATCAGGAATCAAGGTAAGACCCAGATGCAGACTGTCGAAGTAACAATGTTTATTATAACAACAGGGGCAGGCAATGACTGGTCAAGGCAGGCAGGTGTTGATAATCCAAGGTATAGGGACAAAGTTACAGGACGGCAGGCAGGCTCACGGTCAGGTCAGGCAGAGGTCGGTAATCCAGAGGTTGGGCAAAGGTACAGGACGGCAGGCGGGCTCAGGGTCAGGACAGGCAGAGTAGTTGGGCAGGCGGGCTGAGAGACAGGACTGGCAAGGGTCAAAAGCAGGGGGGCGAGAAAAAGAGAGACTGGGAAAAAGCAGGAGCTGAGAAAAATGCTGGTTGACTTGACAAACAAGACGAACTGGCAACAGACTGTGGTGGAAATTCTACCTTTAACTAATAACGAGGAGAGGCAAAATCAATAATCAATCAAGGTATTACTTTTATTAAAAACGTATTATAATAAGGAGGCTGGTCGCCCCACCCCGCAGGTGAGATGGAGTGAGAGCCCACTGAGTGGAGTTAGCTTCTAGGTTGTATACTATCTCAGGATAGGTCAGTATAGTAGGTGCAACCTCAGAGATGACGTATAATGGTTCCAAACACCAAGCCCACATATCCTGTGCCAGACCTTCGGCCCCAAATACAAAGAACTTGTTGCTTTGTTCAGTACTAAGAACTTAAGACATTTGTTGTTACTTAGTTTCCACCTTGAACTAGGGGAGAGAACAATCTCCCCCTAGAGGAGGTGACTGATGCACACTGTGGAGACAAGTGATTGGTATCCCACTTCCCCAGGAAGTGCAGTTGCCAACACAAGAGTCCGAAAGGAGACATTCTAATGGCAAGAGTTCAACAGTTCAATCATATAAGCATATTCTGCAGATAAGGCATCTTAATTATCTTTGTTCCTTAGCTAATTCTGATTTCTCCACCACAATATTTCCCCAGAAACAGGCTCCAAAACAGAAGAATGTCTCTGTTACTGGTGTGCAGGATATAACCTTTACTCTGTCTAGGATCAAGAGGAACCAGTCAGTTTCTGTCATATTCTTGGCTAAGTGCCCAGACACCATCGGTCCCTCTACACACTCAGAACAGTTAGAACAGGCCTCTCTCAATGAGCACACACACTTTTCTTTTCTTATATGAGTTAGTTAAAAAAACTATCTCAAGCCCAATGCCTAGGCTTAAAGAAGGATAGTTTAGTACACAAGTATGAGTAGGGTTTAACAGAAAATTTCCCACACAAGACAAACAGAGAACAAGGGGCGGCACATTGCGTCCTGCCTGGGCGCATACCTGGTTGACCGGGGTGTCGGCGTTGAAAATCTGCGATGAGGCCTGGATCCAGGATGTCCCTGGCGAGGACCCAGCACCTCTCCTCCAGGCCATAACCCTTCCAGTCAACCAGGCACTGGAACCCCCTGCCCCGAGGTCGAACCAGATACTCGTAGTGACCGCTGGCCGTGTTGAAGGCGGTATTCCACTCGTCCCCTTCCTGTATCTGCACCAGGTGGTAGGCGTTCCGTAGATCCAGCTTGGAAAACATGGTGGCCCCCTTGAGCGGCTCGAAGGCCGAGGAGATGTGTAGTAGCAGGTAGCTGTTCTTCACCATTATGTCGTTAAGACCCCGGTAGTCGATGCATGGATGCAGGGTCTTGTCCTTCTTCTCCACAAAGAAGAACCCTGCGCCGGCGAGAGAAGAAGAAGGACGGGAGTCCCCAATGTAGGTCTCCATCGCCTTGGTCTCTGGTCCCGACAGAGAGTACAGTCATCCTCGGGGAGGAGTCATGCTAGGGAGAAGGTCAATCCCGCAGTCATAACGTTGGTGCGGCGGAGCGAAATGGGCTGGGCCTTGCTGAACACCTCCCAGAGGTCCTGGTAGTCCGTGGGAATGGCGGAGAGGTCCGGGCCACCTTCCGAGCCCCCAGGAAGACATCCCGAGGCAGGTTGTGCTGAATTCAGGCAATGGGCGTGGCAGACTAGAAAATAAGGGAAAGCCGCACACTCTAAGAGCGGGCGTGGCAGAACAGGCCAGGAGAATCCCAATACCACGGGAATCTGAGAGGACTTGATAAGCAGGAACTAGATAGCCTCACTGTGGTTCCCTGACACATGTAGGTTGATGGGAGTGGTGTTGTGGGTGACTCGGCCTATAGAGCGCCCGTCCAGCACTCTAACATCGATGGGAATGGAGAGGGGCTGAGTGGGGATGTTCAGCTCGGATGCCAGCGTAGCGTCCAAAAAGCTCTCGTCGGTCCCAGAGTCAATGAGACCCGGAGAGATTTGGACTGGTCTCCCCACAGCAGAATGGCATGAAAAGAGGTGCGATTAAGGGAAGCAGGAATGTTCTCCATATGGCCCACCAGAGTACTCTCTCCTACCGGTGAGCCTGTTTTTTTTAAAGGACAAGAGGACATGAAATGACCAAGGGTCCCGCAATACAGACAACTCTTCGCGTCGATCTTGTATTGCCGTTCCACTGGCGACAGCCCAGCCCTGCCTAGTGGCATAGGCTCAGGAAGCGGTGACTTGGCCATCTTTGGCAGCCCTCGGGGCAGGTTGGGAAGCCTCGAGATCTCTCGGTAACAAGACCGTCGGGAGATTCCGGGATGACTCGGAGGCAAGGTGGGATCCCTGGGCGTGTGAACGAAATCCAATTTTCTCTCCCTCCGTTCTTCCCATAATTGGCCATCGATACGGATGGTCAAAGCGATGAGGGAATCGAGCTCTGTAGGTAACTCCCGGGCTGCAACCTCGTTCTTGACCTCCTCCGAGATGCCGTGCAGGAATATATTGAACAGTGCCTCTTGGTTCCAAGCACTCTCTGCTGCCAACGTGTGGAAATCACTGCAGGAGTCCTGCCGAAGCTGGATTAGTTTCCAGGCGTCCTCTTTCCTGGAGAACGGGGCATCAAAAACCTTCCTCACTTCTCCCACGAACCCCTCCAGACAAGCGCATATGGTCGGCTGTTGTTCTCACATGGCAGTAGTCCAGGTGAGAGCCCTCCCGGACAAAGCCTGCAGCTTTGATATGTGCCAGAGAAGGACAGTGTACCGTCTAGCCATACTCCCACGTACTTGTATGAGGTGACTACCTCAAGCTCTAAACCATCAGAGGTAGTAAACACACCTGTGGGGAGAGGGGCATTCTTCTTACTGAACCACATTAACTTTGTTTTGGAGGTGTTCAGGGTTGAGAAAGCTTGTTGGACGCTAAGAAAGCTTTATTGTAGAGTGTTTAACATAAAATCAGGGGAGGGGCCAGCTGAGTATAAGACTGTATCATCTGCATATAAATCGATGAGAGAGCTTCCTACTACATGAGCAATGTTGTTGATGTAAATTGAGAAGAGCGTGGGGCCTAGGATCGAGCCTTGTAGTACTCCCTTGGTGACAAGGGAGTACTACTGAGACAGCAGATATTCTGACTTTATACACTGTACTCTTTGAGAGAGCAAACCATGCCAAAGACCCCTCAGAGACACCAATACTCCTTAGCCAGCCCACAAGAATGGAATGGTCTACCATATCAAAAGCTTTGGCCAGGTCAATAAAAATAGCAGCACAACATTGTTAAAGATCTTACAGTCCAATCCCACACTCACTCACATCCCTGGCTGGAACTGTTGTCTACACCAGTGTTTTCCAACCCTGGTCCTCCTGTACCCCCAACAGCCCAACCCTGGTCCTCCATTACCCCCAACAGCCCAACTCTGGTCCTCCATTACCCCCAACAGCCTAACCCTGGTCCTCCATTACCCCTAACAGCCTAACCCTGGTCCTCCATTACCCCTAACAGCCCAGCCCTGGTCCTCCATTACCCCTAATAGCCCAACCCTGGTCCTCCAGTACGCCCAACCCTGTTCCTCCATTACCACCAACAGGCCAACCCTGGTCCTCCAGTACCCCCAACAGGCCAACCCTGGTCCTCCAGTACCCCCAACAGCCCAACCCTGGTCCTCCAGTACCCCCAACAGCCCAACCCTGGTCCTCCATTACCACCAACAGCCCAACCCTGGTCCTCCATTACCACCAACAGCCCAACCCTGGTCCTCCATTACCACCAACAGGCCAACCCTGTTCCTCCAGTACCCCCAACAGCCCAACCCTGGTCCTCCTGTACCCCCAACAGCCCAACCCTGGTCCTCCAGTACCCCCAACAGCCCAACCCTGGTCCTCCAGTACCCCCAACAGCCCAACCCTGGTCCTCCATTACCCCCAACAGCCCAACCCTTGTTCTCCAGTACCCCCAACAGCCCAAACCTGGTCCTCCGGTACCCTCGACAGTACACAGTTTTTTTGTAGCCCTTAACCAACACACCTCATTTCAAATTATTGAGGGCTTGATGATTAGTTGAATCAGGTGTGCTTGTCAAGGGTTCCAATAACAATGTGTGCTGTTGGGGGTACTGGAGGACCAGGGTTGGGCTGTTAGGGGTAATGGAGGACCAGGGTTGGGCTGTTGGGGGTACTGCAGGACCAGGGTTGGGCTGTTAGGGGTAATGGAGGACCAGGGTTGGGCTGTTAGGGGTAATGGAGGACCAGGGTTGGGCTGTTGGGGGTACTGCAGGACCAGGGTTGGGCTGTTAGGGGTAATGGAGGACCAGGGTTGGGCTGTTGGTGGTAATGGAGGACCAGGGTTGGGCTGTTAGGGGTAATGGAGGACCAGGGTTGGGCTGTTAGGGGTAATGGAGGACCAGGGTTGGGCTGTTAGGGGTAATGGAGGACCAGGGTTGGTCTGTTGGGGGTACTGCAGGACCAGGGTTGGGCTGTTAGGGGTAATGGAGGACCAGGGTTGGGCTGTTGGTGGTAATGGAGGACCAGGGTTGGGCTGTTAGGGGTAATGGAGGACCAGGGTTGGGCTGTTGGGGGTACTGCAGGACCAGGGTTGGGAAACACTGGTCTACACACTGGATACTGCGTAAAACACCAGACAAAATAGATACTTGTGGGACAGTTCCACGTCAGTACAGACATCAACAAACAACATCTGCAAACATTGACATGAGTATCTGTTCTGCTCAATACGTCTGTCTACTCCAGAGGCTTGGATACAGATCAAGGTAGCGGCTCTTCTTTCAACCTATTTCTATTAACATTCTGGAGCTGAATTTATTTACAGCTCATCTTCTGAGGCGTACATCCCTCTAAAAAAGAAGAAAGGGGCTTACAGGAGAGCAGGAAAGATGAATAGAGGTCCACGACTAAGGAGGGAGTGGGAGACGAATGCAGCAGATGAGAGAGAGAATGAGAGGGAAAGAGAGAGTGGAGAATCATATGAAGAATTGTAGAATAAATCCCACCTCAGGGCAGATCAGTGTGTTGCAGAGAGTTTGGTTAACTAAAACAAGAATAAACAGCAGTGTGAAAATTGCAATGGTTTCTCTCTTGCAAATGATATGCTCTCTCTGAAAGCAGTGTGGGTGGGTGTGCGTATGTGTTCGTGCATGTCTTCATGCGTGTTAGTCAGTGTGTAGGCGCTGAAATCCATTTCCTGGTGGCTTTTAAATATTTAATCTGGTGCCCATTATCTGGGATAATATCATGTTTCATAAACGTTAGATCTCCATCAGATTACCATCCAGCAGTAAGGTCACGCTAGGAAATGATGGCAAACAGTAAAACTCATTCAAGTTGCAGATAAAGTATGAAAAGATAATGCTATTCCAGTAACTGTAAATCCAAGTCTTATCTGCAGCCGTAAACCATAAGTGATAATGTCAGGTGGTTTACGGATCCTTGGTTTCGGAATCAGGTGGATTAGGAATCAGTGCATATAAAAGATAAACATTTCCTCATGCCCACCGGTACTGTACACACACACACACCACACACACACACACACACACACACACACACACACACACCCCCCCCCCCCCCCCCCCTTAAAATGACTGTTTGTGCACCGACAGACACCTGTCACCTAATAACACATTATATCTTTCTCCACACCCACTATTCTCCACTGCTGTAAGACTGTCTCTCTCTCTTTCTCTTTCTCTCTCTCTCCTCTCTCTTTCTTCAGACTTACAAATGACAGCCTTGATCATAAAAATAACCCTGTGATGCTGAAATGTCTGCGTCTGGGACGGAAGAGCAGCTGGGGAGTTTTTGCTGACACATGGTCCAAAATGCATGGGCCAAGGAACTAGGCCACTTTGACTGTGTTAATTGAAGTTTCAGAGGCTGAGCCACCACTCTACAGCACCTCCATTTTTCATACTATAAAACACAATTACCCTGTTGTAACCCCTAACACACCTGGACAAATACACTACCGTTCAAAAGTTTGGGGTCACTTAGAAAGTTCATTGTTTTTGAAAGAAAAGCAATTTTTCCCCCTTTAAAATAACATCAAATTGATCAGAAATAGAGTGTAGACATTGTTAATGTTGTAAATGACTATTGTAGCTGGAAACGTCTGATTTTTAATGGAATATCTACATAGGCGTACAGAGGCCCATTATCAGCAACCATCACTCCTGTGTTCCAATGGCACGTTGTGTTAGCTAATCCAAGTTTATAATTTTAAAAGGCTAATTGATCATTAGAAAACTATTTTGCAATTATGTTAGCACAGCTGAAAACTGTTGTTCTGATTAAAGAAGCAATAAAACTGGCCTTCTTTAGACTAGTTGAGTATCTGGAGCATCAGCATTTGTGGGTTTGATTACAGGCTCAAAATGGCCAGAAACAAAGACCTTTCTTCTGAAACTCGTCAGACTATTCTTGTTCTGAGAAATGAAGGCTCTTCCATGCGAGAAATTGCCAATAAACTGAAGATCTCATACAACGCTGTGTACTACTCCCTTCTCAGAGCAGAGCAAACTGGCTGTCATTCGCATAGAAAGAAAGTCTAAGAAGAGGTAGAGCTGTTCTATGTGCAACATTTTTATGCTTCCTGTTCTTAAGTTTTGTTTTTTAGTGTCTTTTACTGTCGGTTTTGTACACCACCTGAAAATACAATATTTTTGATAATGGAAAATATATTTCACAGAGATTTAGATGATGAAATGATTCTCTACACTGAAACTGAAATGGGGCGAACTATTACAATTTTAGCAACCAGGAAATGGAGGAGCGAATTCTGCATATTAAATCAATTTTCTGAACTTGACCACCATGTGAGTTGTCTCCTTATGCATTATAAACACACATGAAATCATTACAACAGGAAGTTAATGTAATGTCACCAACACCTGCTTTCTGAGTTCACATAAGTTCTTGTGCCTGACGCCTCATGTCCACCAGATACATCAAACTCTTTGCATTTCAGCGGAAGTTGTTCATTTTTAAAGGAGCAGTCTGCAACTCTACGTTGGGGGTACGTTCTGTGTACTGCATGCCTTCAATATTTTCAACTCGTGCGTTGCTTTACCGTGAGGTGGTACAAACAGAAGTACACATAGACTCCAACTAGCTTTTAGCCAGTTGAAAAGCAAAGCACATGTGCGTCAAGTACAGAAAATTTGGGCTAGACATCCAGCAAAACAAAACGCAGTAGCACCTGAGGGACATCAGGTATGATTTGTGGTTCAGCTCTGTTGCGGCATATCACATAACTTCGTCCACAGGCTCAATTGCTACTCCATAGGTTAAATAGAGAGAGAGAGAGCCAGCTGGTGGACAAGATTACATATGGGCAATAATTCCATGGTAACAGAATTACGCCGAGACTCCGATTTTTTACTTTAAAATGTATACCAAACAAAACATTGATTTCAAAGTTTAACAAACCATACAACTCTATGTACAAGGACTAGTTTTTACAATTTCCACTGAGAATTTGACAAAACACATTTACTGGAAGAAATGTTTGGTAACAGAATAATACTTTTTTATGTTCTGTGTAAATTGTTCAGTCGTCATTGCGCAGAGTTGGTTTGTTAAACTTTGAAATCCATGCTTTTTGTTTGGCATACTACATTCTAAAGTGAAAAGTCAGAGTCTCAGGGTATATCAGTTACATGGAATTACCCATATCCCGCAATGACAAGGCAAATCAAAAGATCCTTCGCAAAATAGGTTAGTAGTTGTACACGCCCTTCTTCCATAGCCTTGCCTTGAGTTGGACAGCAGGCCCAATCACAATTATCCTCGTACGAACCATCTTGATCTTGCGAGTTTACATTCTGTTTTGCTATCCCTGTAGTAAGCTCACGAGATCAAGATGGTTTGTACAAGGCTATACTACAATAGGCTTTCTGAGGCACAATGGGTTAACGGGACCCATCTGCATTTCATCAATCAATTAAATGTGCTGGTTAACTAATGACCATTAGCTACAATAACAGATGTTGCCCATCTGTAAGTGAAGGGGACAATAGCCCCATTGAATTAAAAGACAATTGAATCATTTGAGAACAAAGATGATTGAAAACAAAACACAAGAGTGGTAGTGATTCAAAATTATTACCTTCTTTATTGGATACCAGTGTTTACCTCTTATTTGGATGCAATGATTTTCTTGGCATAGTCCAGGTGGCACATAAAACACATTTCAGTCCTTAATTTTGACTTCCTGTATTCGAACATGCTCAGGCAGGGTACTCTCGCCAAAAACAGCATTGAGCTGACGTAAGGTGATTGACACAAGGGTTGAATATACATTAACAGCTTAATAATGTAAAAACCTCACTGCTTTTTTTCCTTTCCAAAGTATTTTTCAAAAACAAATTCAAGGCAAGGCAAAACAAAGAAAACACATTTATATATTTTGTCCAAATGAACCTGGTAATGGCATACACTAAAAACACATCTAAATATACGTAGGAAAGATTCAGAAGTACCACTGTGCAGAAGTCCTCGTTAACTAGATGTCATCTTATTCATGACACAGTAAGTAGGATTCGCTCACACACACTGTGTAGCTGAGAACGTCACATTGTGTTTGCATTACGTCACAATTCAACCCCAGAGTAGGCTAATATAGACTGGGTACCAGTATTTTTAGCTAACATTCCACTCCTTGCCACTTCTGTCATTTGGAAAATGACTGGTACCCATACTAAGGCTAAAAGGGATTGCCAGCAAAACCGATATTGAGGTACAATTTGCGCTATTTCTTTTTGGGCATAATCAACCCAATATGGCGCTTCACAAAATAATGGACAGAATGAGTTTGAAAGTCAAAACCCCAAAACACATACAGAGTCACAGTCATGCTTACTGCAAATGACACAGTAAAATATTTCTCATTCACAATACTGGGCAGAGGAACCAGACGGTGAGATAACACTTTATTTGGATAACATGTCAACTAACTATCTACTAAGCCTTATCCTAGCCCTAACCTTTACCCTAACCTTAGCAATCTGTTGCTTCTCAACAGATAGTTTGTTGATAGTAAGACCATCTACAGATGGACTATCCAGACTATCCAAATAAAGTGGGCCCGAAGGTGCAAATACGTGGCATCAATTTAATCGCATTGGTTTTTAAAAATGATCAACAGTTCAATTCCTGGTTGGAAGAGAGCACAAGTTTGCATCAGGACTGGCAATGAAGAGACTTTAAACAGGTTTGGTTTATCATTAACTGACTTGGTCCAACAACAACCAGCTCAATCTAAGACTCTGGACTTGTTTCCTTAGTCACATGGTTTTCATATAGAGGTCAAAGGGGTCAATATTCCCGATGTAGTGCACCCTATAGGTGATGGTCATAAGTAATACACTACATAGGGATTAGGGTGCCATTTCAGATGCACCCTTGAAATACTTCAAACATTCAAATGGCTCAAATAATTCATGCTACTGTATTACCACCTCCCTCCATCCTCCTCTCTACTGTAGTACTATATTATTCTATGATATCGCAGTGTCCCATTGCGATTGTGGAAATCAGTTTCAAAAGGGGGACAAGGGAAAATGTCATTCTAAAGATAGCATACAGTAATGTCTAGCATTTCCATTTGCCTTGGTGAATTCTGAAGGCACAAAAATATTTTATTATACAGTAGATATGAGGAATATAATTCACATGATTTGTTCTGTGCCTGTAGGTTAGCCCAAACGTTGTTTAAATGTTGTTTCAGTGTTGGTGCTAGACTCCATGCATGATCCATGCGCACTTAGATTGGCCCATGACATGATATGGTACTGGTCACATTTGCACAACCAAAATATAAATGACAGTAACAACATTTAAACGTATCATTCCAAAATTCATGACAGGAGTTCATGTAAAACCAAAAGGGCTGGCTCTTACACTGTCTCAACTGTTGGGTGATGATGACAGAAGGACAGAAGAACTAGCACCTACTACACATCATATGTTCATTCCCTTGTATGTGTACACGGATCAGGGTTGGAGTCAATTCCATTTCAATTGGAATATCAGTTTACTTCCTGAATTGACTGAGTTGAAATGGAATTGATCCCAACCCTGTTATGAATGACAGAAAAAAAACACCTAGAAATAAATGCAGGACAGCAAAGTTCAGGTCACTGCCCAGACATTCAGACGCACACTGATGATGGCGATGACCATGGTGATGAAGAAGAGTATGAATGTTCAAGTTCAATGTGAGCAGGTGTCCCGCACCTGAACAGAAACATGCAGTGTTGTCATCACTCAGTCAAGACACTTTTTAACAGCCCCTACAGAATGAAAGCTATGGTAGCTCCCAGTCTCTTGTCAATGGAGTGTGTTTGTAAGTGGACCATACCAATAAGCACTCGTAGCGTGAACGGGGGGTGAACCTTCAAGGCCACAACCTCTTGATGAAGATACACAGATGAGGTCATGATTTGTAAAGCTCACATCTTTTTCTCTGCAGTGGAGTTTTGTGAAAAGATTTAAATACATACTCAGCTCTCAATCGTAACATAACTAAATCAACGTAGAACATCAACCTATATAAAATGAAAAACATGTATCATTAAAGTCATGATTAACAAATATAAATTAACATACGGATATATCAAACACTGCAATGTTCTTGGATTCCCTTTTGGCTGTAAAATGGAACATTCTAGGAGCTCGATATCGTGCTTCACTCTCCTTTTCTATTGGATCCTACTTTGAACCTCAATGCTGATTGGTTGCTTAAGATGTCCATCAAGGGTTTTTGTTCAAGACAAAAAAATAACAAACTCCTTCGAACGAGCAAGGTACCAAGACATCTTTCATTCTCCCTTTTAGTCCGCTCTCATACAAGCCTAGTACCAGGACATCTTGGTTCCTCCTTTCCTTTTTCCGTCCGTGTTTCAAGTCTTTCAGTCTGTTCTCTTAAGACTTGTATGAAAACCTCTTGGTTAGGATTGTTCCTTCTGTCTCTGTTTAACAAAGACACAGTGGGGGCATTGGGCCCAGCTCCTCCCTATGTCACATTGAGTAGTCAACATATAAAGAATCCTCCAGCCCCAGCTGAGAGTTAGCAGACCTCCTCTCTGCACACACGCACGCACACACACGCACACAAACACACACGCACGCACACAAACACACACATAGTTAGAGTGGATGGAGGACAGGATAGAGAGAGAGGGTGTGTGGGGGCTTTCTCGGCTGGGTGGGTAACCATGGGTTACATTCTCATGCTAATGGTGGAGAAAGAGGTGAAGGTTTGCGGGTGGTTTGCTGGGGACGATCGCAGGGGGCTGGTGGGTTGTAAGCGAAAGGAAGGGAAGGTTTATTAGGGGAGGGTCCCTTGGTTCCTTGAGTGTTATATAGCCCCTTCCCGAGGTGGGCAGTGTCCCACCCTCATACGCAGTGTGCCGCTCTTATGCAACTGCCAGAGCTGGACAAACTCCTCAGGCATGGCGTGGAACCCGCTGAACGGCAGCACGTTATCGTAGTAGTGGTGGCTGACGGGCTGCTCGTCGAGCCCAACGCTGAACGGCCAGAAGCCGTAGGCCGTCACCTCCTCACACAGCCCCAGCGCCAGGCTGACCAGGAAGAGGCCTGTGGACAGGCGCTTGGCATGCACTCCGCGACCCTTCCAGAACTTTCCCACGGTCCTGAGAAACTCGGGGTTGGCAAACAGCATGGTGAGGTTGGACGAGGTGTCGGTAAGGGCGTAGTGTGCCCGCAGGGAGGGGTCGGTGCCCGGCTTCATGGAGAAGGCTGGCATGTAAATGTAGCTGGAGCCGTAGGCCTTCATGCTCTCCACAAAGCTTTTCCGCGACCAAAGAAGGTTCTGGAACCTGAGTAGGGAGAGAGAGAGAGAGAGAGAGAGATGAGAATGTGTGAGTACCATAGAAATAGAACCTATCGAATGGACAGCCCCAGTCAACTTTCCATGACGGTGGACCGGAGGTCATAATGGTGTACCCATGAGTGTACAGCTGTCACGTCCTGGCCAGTATAAGGTTAATTGTTTTGTAGTTTGGTCAGGACGTGGCAGAGGGTATTTGTTTTATGTTGTTCGGGGTGGTGTGTTTGTGTAAAGGGTGTTTGATTTAGTATTTCCGGGTTTTTGGTTGATGGTCTATGTGTTTGTATTCTATGGTTAGTCTGGTGTGTGTGTTTCTATGTTTGGTTAATTGGGGTTGGGACTCTCAGTTGAAGGCAGGTGTTGTCTATCTGCCTTTGATTGAGAGTCCCATATATTAGGGTGTGTTTGTGTGTGTGATTTGTGGGTGATTGTTCTGTGTTGAGCCTATGCTTTGCAGACTGTTTGTTAGTTGTTCGTTTTTCGGTTTTGTTATTTTGTATGTTCATTTTTGAAGATAATTAAAAATCAAGATGAGCATTCACGTACCTGCTGCGTTTTGGTCCTCATTCACCGACGACAACCGTGACAACAGCTAAAGCTACAATATGTATGTTTTTGGTAGACCTGATCAAATTCACATAGAAATGTGTTATAGATCTGTAATTCTCATTGAAAGCAAGTCTAAGAAGCGGTACATCAGCTCTATGTGTCCAATTTCTATGCTTTCCTTTCTTAAGTTTAGTTTTTGCGTCATTTTCTTTTCGTTTAGTGCACCAGCTTCAAACAGCTGAAAAAACAATATTTTTGGTAATTTAAATTATATTTATTTCACATTGGTTTAGATGGTACAATGATTCTCTACACAATGCCTTGTTTTGTCACAAACCGAAATTAGGCTAAATATTTGAATTTTTGCCACCAGGAAATGGTGGAGCGATATCTGCATTGCTATGGTCAGAGGGGGCTTTCCCTGTTGTAGTCATTATATTTCTATGGTGACTACCACTTGCTGTTTATCCATGCTAATGTTGCCTTCGGAAATCTAAACTCTATGCCAGTAGAGCCACGTGGATGTACACACACACACACACACACACACACACACACACACACACACACACACACACACACACACACACACACACACACACACACACACACACACACACAGACACAGAGGGTGATTCTTTTGGTAAATCTATTTGATCTGGTCATGCATTCCAGGCTAAATCTACTGTGGATGTGGTGTGAAATGGGTTCTGGAAATATCTATAGAGTCCAGATAGAACTGGCGTCCTCATTCCATGGGTATTTATGGACTATGGTATTATGGATATGTGCTCTCAGGATATGTCATACTGTATGTGTTGTACATAATCTAGATGGTTTATAGGTGTGGGTGTAGTTGCTTGTGGAGGTGGGGATTCAATTGTACTGCATTGCATTTCGAATCAACCCAAATGTAAACAATATACAGTACAGCCTACCTGCCCTCACCGTGATTGAGCTTCAAAATATCAACAAAATGTCTTGAGGACAGGAGTGAGGTTGTGCCAACATCCAATGATAATGTCACGAGACGTCAATCTTTAAATGCACAGAGATGAGATGATGGGAAGCAGCAGGGGGGGTGTTGGCAACAACGTGGTTCAGAAATAGACAGAAGAAACGCATTGCTGAAAACAGAAATGAATTTCAGCCTCAACTGTGTCAGTATGGGGTCTTCTTCCTGTTTTGCCTGTATACACTACATATGCAGCACAGAGTAGCATTCTAAACAGACACAAAGAGGCTCTGTTCAAACACACACACACAAACTTGTTCTTCTCTCCTTTTGGGGACCTAAAATGTATGTCCTTGTGTATGTCCAGATGTACTATCCTTGTGGGGACCATTTGGGGATTTCAGGTCCCCACAATGATAAAAGAACAAGATCACACACACACGTTTTGTCTCCGGATCACGGCTCCTCTATAAAAACACCAGTCTGGAGGAGGGAAGCTGCTGCTAGGACAAGACAACAGACAAAGCTCTTAGAACTTAACATCTGGAACTGACAGTACACATCATGAGAGGGAGAAAGAAAGGGAGAGAACACAGAGAGGGAGAGAAGACAGAGGCCTTGGTAGGAGAGAAAGCAGTAGAAAAAGAGAGAGGGAGAGAGAGAGAACTGGAGAGGAGAGATAGCAGGAGAAAATAAGAGAGTGAGAGAGAGATAGGGCGGGGAGAGAGTGGGAAACAGAGTAGTAGAGAGAAAGGATGGAGAGAAAGAGGGAGAGGACTGAAAAGGAGAGGACTTGGATGCTGTCCCACACACCCATACATTTCACAGTTAACAGCCGTTTTGAAAGGAAAGGAGTGTACCTCTTCTCAATGATGCTGGGGTTGGCTGTCACCAGGTTAGTTCTGGTCCCCACATCCTCAACATACTCCCTAGACAGTGGTGGAAGGTTGCACCTAGATACGAAAAACACAAGTACACATGTGCATTAATATACTGATAGTGATTTACAGTGACCATAAATCATTCACTATTTGACAACTTGGTCAGGATTGCAGATAGTGGTTCTTCATGTTTTGCTTTCAGAATGGAACTAGCTTTTAGCTTTTTGTCTTGCCTTTTCTTAGACATTTAATGTTAACACATTTTGACACTAAAGTTATAACAAAATTCTAACTTAGAAAATAGTTTTTCGTTTTTTTATCTGCTTTGAATGAACACAATATTTCTCTAGTGAAAACATCCAGTCAGGCAGCCAGTGAGCCTATAGGCTTTTGATGGAGTTGGAGCTCCAAATTAATTATATTATTTTAGTCTTGCCTTCCCCAGGTTCAAGTCTGGTTTAAGCCTGGTTTAAGCCAGCCAGGCATGCCTGAGATGGGTGGGACAACAGTGATCCAAGCTAGAACTAGTCTAGTCAACTAAATCAAACACTCTGTTGTTTGTCCTCAAGGCTACAGAGCCAAAATGATTCACTACTTGACTTCATCTGCCCCCTTCAAAACCCAGACACTTCTTATGACACTTCTCTCCTCTCTTACCACTCTCTCTCTCTCTCTCTCTCTCTCTCTCTCTCTCTAGCAGATATGACAACACCTGTTCTCATTTAGTCTGATGGCTGATGTTCTTTGGCTGCTCTTTCTGGCCCCGGCGAGCGCGGGACGGCCAAATCATATTTGGACGGGCACTGGAGCGGACAGCCCCTCTCTTACCGCATGACAAAGTCAGCCTGGTCAATGTCCTTCCCACAGCCGCTGTGCTTCAGGACCCCTCCATTGCCCACCACCGAACACTTTTTGAGGGGATGCTGAAGAGGTGTCTCCTGGTAAACGAGAGGGAAGTGAGTGTCATGAAGTGAGTAAACATACACGCGTACACACGCACACACACACACACACACACACACACACACACACACACACACACACACACACACACACACACACACACACCACACACACACACACACACACACACACACACACACACACACACACACACACACACACACATCCTGAAGTGGACTGGCCTGAAACTTTTGTGAACAGTCAAAGACAATGGTAAAGACAAGTCAAATGAGGTGAGAGGGATAGATAGGGCTGTTGCGGCGACCATATTACCACCACGCCGGCAGTCACGAGTCATTAAGGCAGTCAAATTCCACGTGACTGTTTAGTCATGGTAATTGGGCTTCTCCAAGCTCTGATGCTGCTGATGGTCATTAGCAGCATACCAAACTTGCTAACTGCCTGGTACTCAGCACTCTATTGTCCCTCTAATCACTCTGACATCAAATGTAATCAAAAATCGAATCAAACACTTCATGAGAGTCCGTCATTGTAAATAAGAATTTGTTCTTAACTGACGTGCCTAGTTAAATAAAGGTTAAATAAAAAGTCCATGAGCTCATGTTGCACAACATTTACATTTACATTTACATTTAAGTCATTTAGCAGACGCTCTTATCCAGAGCGACTTACAAATTGGTGCATTCACCTTATAATATCCAGTGGAACAACCACTTACAATAGTGCATCTAAATCTTTTAAGGGGGGGGGGGGTGAGAAAACAGAGTGATGGCCTCTATTAAAAAGAGGAGGATCCCATCCACTTTCTATAGGCTAGGTCTACTATATTTATTTCTCAACTTTCCTAATATTAAGCACATTGCTTCTCTTTACAACAGGAAGCCTCCCGAGTGGCGCAGAGGTCTAAGGCACTGGTGCTTGAGGCATCACTACAGACCCGTGATCGATCCCGGGCTGTGTCACAGCCAGCCCAGCATCGTTAGGGGAGGGTTTGGCCGGCCGGGATGTACTTGTTCCATCGCGCTCTAGCAACTCCTTGTGGCGGGCAGGGCGCATGCACGTTGACTTCGGTCGCCAGTTGGACGGTGTTTCCTCTGACACATTGGTGCGGCTGGCTTCTGGGTTAAGTGAGCAGTGTGTCAAGAAGCAGTGCAGCTTGGCAGGGTCATGTTTCGGAGCACGCATGGCTCTCGACCTTCGCCTCTTCCAAGTCCATACGGGAGTTGCAGCAATGGGACATCGCGAAAAAGGGGTTAAAAAGTACCCCAAAAAATGGTATAGCCTACCTGGCTGGCAGGAGTATAGCCTACTGAAACAGAAGTATAGCCTACTGAAACAGGAGTATAGCCTACCTGGCTGGCATGAAAATGACCATGGGAAAAGTGTCCTCCATTTGCTATTTAAGTGCATAGATGACATGTATTTTTCCCCTGCCCCTGTTTGGAGACAGGTGCATGATAATGGTCCATTCTAAATCAAAACAAATTTCACACATATATTTAGTATATGTAAAGACAAGATTAAATCAGGAATAGTCTGATGGGTGACAATATTAGCCTATCACTTGTGAATTATATATAATCACTTGTAAATGATGCCCAGCATAAGAAACAAACTTTTTGTAAAAACAAGTGATCATAGTCGCACACCTCATGTAGCCTAGCACTTAGGCCTATATGTTTGTATCACAACTAAAGTGGCCAAATAACTTCGTAAAATTAAGCACATTAATCCGCTTTACAAGGGGTGTAGAGCCTAACTGGCATACATAAGCAGCGGTTTCAAGTTTGGGGAAGATAATTTTCACCATAAAAATACACCTTTATAATAAAAGAATGACATGCATAATTGCATTTGCGGGCACTTTTGATAATGGTGTTTTCCGCTAATGGAACTTTCATGCTAACAGCCTACTGCCATGTGCGAATTGCTGCGCTTTTTATGTGAAGAAATAGCCTAATAGTTTATCAACATTTAAAGCTAAACGTTCTGATCTGTTGCGTCAACCACATTGCGTAAAAAAGTTTTTTTGATGCTAGTGGTTGTATTAATTTGGGATCTATAGCATCTCACAACTGTCCCAGACTATGTTTGGAATATTTATTTATCGCACAGAATAGGTCAACTTTTGTACTATGAGGGATAGTAGATTGACATAGGCAAATGCTTTTGCTGTTCGTTAGGCCTACTCATCTTGTTGGCAGACGAAAAGTAAATGTGAACAGTTCTTCCAATATCTTCAATATGCACCTCGGAAATGGATAAGGACTCGGGCAATTGCGTCCCAGATGTTTCTGTCTTCACTTGTAACCTGTGAGAAACACCCGATCACGTGATGGAGAGCAACGTGAGTTAGAGGTGCTTTGGAGCACGCAGCACTCAGGGAGAAGGGCACAACGCAGAACTCAGGGAGAAGGGCACAACGCAGCACTCAGGGAGAAGGGCACAACGCGGCACTCCGTGCCAAGAGCACAACAGCCACTGGCCGCAAAAGGCATGGACTTTTTTAGGGTGCATTCTGACCACACAAAGGGGATGCCGCTGTGAAATTTGAGGCATTATTAAGTGCTTGTCAAATTGTGGATGAGAGACTGATAAAGTGTGTACAGCCTGAGCAAAAAAACATGCCTTTCAAGTAGCATCATGCAGCCTTACAATGTATTAAAAATTCAAAATCAAAACATATAGCCCAACGTTCGTAGAACAAGTTACATTAATAACTCTAAATTAAGCATATAGGAGTACCTATTTCTATGTTAACCGCTCAACACAGAATAGTGCACACTCAAATCGTTGGGAGAAAATATCCTTTCTACTTTAATCAGCTTTGTTCAATTGTATTCTTCATACTATAAATAATATAAAATAATGCCACGGAATTTTAAGCAAATCTTGTCTGCTAAATTAACTAGTGTAGCCCACAGCCATTTGGCATAGCCAGATCAAGACCTAACATAAGGACAACTCAGAGTATGCTATTCTGTTCTTCTGAAATAGTCTACATTTTCTTCATTTAATGCTTCTTGAGACCTGTCTAAATTAAATAATGGATTTATTGTGAATGAAAAAGTCAAGGGGTCTGAATACTTTCCGAATGTACTGTAAATGTTGACTACTTTCCTAAAAAAGTATAAAGCAATAAATGTCTGCTCACAGTTTGCTACAGACGGACAGCAAACATTAAGTGGACAGAGGACATTCACTTATTTTCCATTGCTATAATATTTTGACCAGCTCTTACGTTAAGTTAAATTTGGATGCATGTAAAGTAAATAAACAAATGCACTTTATACATTTGTGGAACATTCTTATCAGAATTTAGAACGTACTAGGAATGTGAACTAAAAGTCCTGGAAAAGTTCCCAGACGGCTAGCTGGGTACTCTCTTTTCAACCTCCATTACAGGCCGACCAGTGTTGGCCAGTGAATGGAGTGTCTGTGGGCGCCTCTTGAGGCAAATCCTTTCTATTCGTTTGGCCTGTTGCTGTGAGTCTGCGCCCTGCTTGAGCCGGTGCCAGTGATGAACGGAGAGTCCTGAGAGAAACAAATGCTCTCATTATTCCCTTTGGAGTGGAGGACTAGACCCCCTCATCCTCCTACTCCTCTATTCACCCCCCCACCTCTGTGTTCCCCCCAGGGTGTCTGGTGAACCATGAAAGGGGCTGAGCCAGCTAAAAGGAGAACAATGGCCAGCTCACAGTTCTGGGAACATATCCCTCCATATCATTGTAACACATGTGATCCAAACATTAGTTATCTATATATCTCACTGAGAGAAGTATTATGAGATGAGAGTAGGGCTAGCACAAGCCAAAACACAGGCCAAAACACGGACCAAAGCACGGGCCAAAACACGGGCCAAAACACAGGCCAAAACACAGGCCTAAACACAGACCAACACACGGGCAAAAACACGGACCAACGCACGGGCCAAAACACAGGCCTAAACACGGACCAACTCACGGACCAACACACGGACCAAAGCACGGGCCAAAACACGGACCAACGCACGGGCCAAAACACGGACCAACACACGGACCAACTCACGGACCAAAGCACGGGCCAAAACACAGGCCTAAACACGGACCAACGCACGGACCAACGCACGGACCATCTCACGGACCAAAGCACGGGCCAAAACACAGGCCTAAACACGGACCAACACACGGACCAACTCACGGGCCAAAGCACGGGCCAAAACACAGGCCTAAACACGGACCAACGCACGGACCAACACACGGACCAACACACGGACCATCACACGGACCATCTCACGGACCAACGCACGGACCATCGCACGGACCAACGCACGGACCAACACACGGACCAACACACGGACCAACTCACGGACCATCTCACGGACCAACGCACGGACCAACGCACGGACCAACACACGGACCAACACACGGACCAACACACGGACCATCTCACGGACCAACGCACGGACCATCGCACGGACCAACGCACGGACCAACACACGGACCAACACACGGACCAACACACGGACCAACACCCAGACCAACGCACGGACCAACGCACGGACCAACTCACGGACCAACGCACGGACCAACGCACGGGCCAACACACGGACCATCTCACGGACCAACACACGGGCCAACACACGGACCATCTCACGGACCAACACACGGGCCAACACACGGAACATCTCACGGACCAACACACGGGCCATCTCACGGGCCAACACACGGACCAACACACGGACCAACTCACTGACCAACACACGGACCATCTCACGGGCCAACTCACGGACCATCTCACGGACCAACTCACGGACCAACACACGGACCATCTCACGGACCAACACACGGACCAACGCACGGGCCAACACACGGACCATCTCACGGACCAACACACGGGCCAACACACGGACCATCTCACGGACCAACACACGGGCCAACACACGGAACATCTCACGGACCAACACACGGGCCATCTCACGGGCCAACACACGGACCAACACACGGACCAACTCACTGACCAACTCACGGGCCATCTCACGGACCATCTCACGGGCCAACACACGGACCATCTCACGGACCAACTCACGGACCAACACACGGACCATCTCACGGACCAACGCACGGACCAACGCACGGACCAACGCACGGACCAACGCACGGACCAACACACGGACCATCTCACGGACCAACACACGGACCATCTCACGGACCAACGCACGGACCAACGCACGGACCAACTCACGGACCAACACACGGACCATCTCACGGACCAACACACGGACCAACACACGGACCATCTCACGGACCAACACACGGACCATCTCACGGACCAACTCACGGACCAACACACGGACCATCTCACGGACCAACTCACGGACCATCTCACGGACCAACACACGGACCAACACACGGACCAACTCACGGACCAACTCACGGACCAACTCACGGACCAACTCACGGACCAACACACGGGCCATCTCACGGGCCAACACACGGACCAACACACGGACCAACTCACGGACCAACACACGGACCATGTCACGGGCCAACACACGGGCCAACTCACGGACCATCTCACGGGCCAACACACGGACCATCTCACGGGCTAACACACGGACCATCTCACGGGCCAAAACATAGATCAACACACAGACATACACACAGACATACACACAGACATACACAGACCAAAACGTTTTTTTTAAACCAGGCTATACTTAAAAAAACAAAAACATTTTTAACCAGACAAATGAGAGGAGGAGAAAGAGGATGAGAGATGATGAGCACTACTGACAAGGGCAGAAGCAATCACAGCCTAAAAGCCCTTTCTATGTGATCAAAGCTAACAAAGCTTCTCCATTAATCAGCCAACTCCTAAATGACACATTCCTCCAATGGACGGCGATGCCAACCGATGCCAACGCTTCACTGCGTGGTCAGAAGGGCTCTGTTTTGCTGTGCCCATGAGCTTGGTGGCACTGCCAGTTCTGGTCAGGCATGGCTCGCTCTCTATGCTCAGACCTGCAATTAGTGCTCTGACTGATAACTCTGCTCTGATAACATTCATGCACAGGGAAAAAGTAGGCAAATAGTGTATGAATACTTGAGTGTGTGTGTGTGTGTGTGTGTGTGAGTGAGTTGGTTGGCAGAGTGTTTGCAACGCCAGGGTTGTGGGGTCGATTCCCACGGGGGGCCAGTACATAAAAAAATTAATATAAAAAAAATGCATGAAATAAAATGTATGAAATGTATGAATTGTATGCATTCACTACTGTAAGTCGCTCTGGATAAGAGTGTCTGCTAAATAACTCAAATGTAAATGTAAAAATGTGAGTATGTGAGTGTGTGCCTCTTCCCTGCTTCAGGCTCTATTTTTGTCAGGCAGTGGTTATACAGTACTGTCTAGAGCTGTCCTTGTGTATAATGTGTGTGTGGGTGAGTAGCCACTGGTGGTTAGGACGTGGGAGGATAGAGTACACAAACACACACTTGACACACACTCACTCACATGCTCTGCAAACACAGCACACAGATCTCACAGGACGCACACACGCGCGCACACAGTGACACGCACACACGCTCTCTGGATCCCTCTCTCTCCACGTGAAGTCAAGAGGATTGTTGTAACGTCCACGCCTCAGTCATAAACAGGTAGATTAGATGGTGTCAAGGCAACCTTTACTAGTAGGGAGACTGACACACACCCACACCCAATAAAAGGTGATTTACCTCAGTAACACGGCAGTGAGGCTCAGCTAGGTGCATCTCCTCTGTCTGAATAAGGACAGTGAGGTGTGAAACCAGAACTATCTCAGGGCAGCAACATCTATACCCTGAACTTTAGAATAACATACCCACTGGCCAGAAACTGGTCACATCAACGTTGTTTCCACGTCATTTCAACGACAACAAAAATGATCTGATGACGTTCAATAAACATGGGGGAAATGATTGGATTTGCAAAAAGACATCACAGTAAGGAAATGTCACCTTTTTCTTCACCCAACTTATATTTGTTTTTCAGAGAGGAGTCACAGACACAAAGATAACCCCGACCCATCCCCCCTCAGTCCCCATTTACCAGCCCACATCCTGCCTCCTCGTCCGGAAACCATGTTTCCCACTCCGCCTAGCCCCTCTCCCCACCTCCCCGACCCGAAGAAAGCATGGCTCCCACCCCTTCTCATCCCACCTAGCAACCGAGGTTGCTTACCAGTCCCCCCTCCTGCCCACCCATCCCCTGAGTCTCCCCTTACATTCCTCCCAATCCCCCACAACGACCAGAGACCCCAGCCCCCGTACCACCAACTTTTAGCCTAAATCAAATGACATGTTTGTTGATTTCACATTGAATTCACGTTAGTTTACATCTCAACCAGATGTGTATGAAAACTAGATGTTGAATGACGTTCGTGTCCAGTGGGGAGCCATGGAGAAAGAGATAAATGACTGATCACCATGACCCCAAATAGGGAATCAGCAGAGCTCAATCAGGAGTGTGTGGGGGAGATAAAGAGAGAAACATAAGGAGTGGGGGTAGTGAGAGAGAGAGAGTGAGAGAGAGAGAGAGAGAGAGAGAGAGAGAGAGAGAGGAGGAGAGAGAGTGGGGGTTGAGGAAGAGAAGGGGAGATGGAGAACATTAGGGTGTGAGAGACAAAGAGAGAGATTTTTTTTTAAAGATGGCAGATCTGAGCGAATGAGAGAGGAGTGGGAGCAAGAGAGGGATAGAGCGAGGAGAAAGAGAATGCAAGTAACTCTGACTGTAACCCTCTGACTGTATCCTTTTTAGGGTACTGAAAACAATGTAGAAGGAATTCAAAACATCTTCACAGTGTAGCCTATATGGTAACATTTGTAACACAATATGTAACCAATTAAGGAACTTTGTGTTTGATTTGATTCCCTACTTCCTCTCCTCTTCTGTTTGTGGACTTGGTGTAGCGAACCATGACCTTATGGCACAAATTACACACATACTTCACCTCCCCCATCTCCGACACACTGTCTAAACACGCCACTTTTACACTTTTATAAAAAAAAGGTGCTATCTAGAACCTAAAGGGTTATTCGTCTGTCCCCATAGGAGAAACCTTTGAAGAACCCTTTTTGGTTCCATTTGAGTAGAACCCTTTGTGTTCCAGGTAGAACTCTTTTGGGTTCCATGTAGAACCCTTTCCGCAGATGGTTCTACGTGGAACCCGAAAGGGTTCTGCCTGGAACAAAATAGGGTTCTCCTATGGGGACTTCTGAAGAACCCTTTTGGAACTCTTTTCTCTAAGAGTGTAGCATTGAGTCACATGAATGTACACTATGTATATGTGTAATGAATGAATATCCTAGGCTGTAGATTGTTGCTTTTCTGGAAATGTCTTTTTGGTTATGTAGCTAAAATACTGCCGTTTCTCTCTCTCTCCCTCTGCAGTAGAATTGTTTTCTCCCTATTCCTCCTCATCTTCTCCCACTCAGCACACACACATACAATCACACAAGACACACACCACTCACACATCCAGACACTCACCTTAACCTACACACACACACACACACACACACACACACACACACACACACACACACACACACACACACACACACACACACACACACACACACACACACACACACACACACACACACACACACACACACACACACACACACACACCTAAACCCCCCTCTACAGATACACACACACTGTCCCTACCTAGAATAACAACAACAGTTGTCTTGTCACACTAGTGTTTTCTCAGGTCTAGGTAGTAGTGGGCGAGCAGGACACACATCAACAGTCCTGGGAGCTGGGACTCACAGTAGCTTTTTCCATCTCTCCTTGAAACCATTAACACCTGCAACGTGGGGGTTCATACTGCATGTTCTGCTCTGAGTAACAAGGGATGGTCTGATGTTAGTAACCAGAGAGACAGATACAAATGAAAGAGAACGGGTCCAACATTTATTTCATTATTACTCTCAATGTTCTGCTTAGAACACACACACACACACACACACACACACACACACACACACACACACACACACACACACACACACACACACACACACACACACACACACACACACACACACACACACACACCTACCTATACAGACTAATGGATATAGCTGATGAGTGCCACAATTTGACAACCCATCTGTGTTTTTCCCCACATTTTGAGGACTGAATATCTCCGGTTATCTGATCCAATCTCCAATGAGGGTTTTCACATACTCCTTTATGTCCTCTCTGTCATGATAAAGTGGGATCCATCTCAAATCCCACAGCTTGCATTCAGGGTGTCATATTCCCATGTTCCCCGGGGCTCGTGACCTATGATAAATCATTTCCCAACAGCACAATCTGTTCCCTTCTTTAGTCTCTAGGTGGAGGACGCATCTTTAAGTTCCCTATACTCTTCTGAGTAATTTAGGGGGTATCTCAATCATCTAAAATAGATTCCTCTACCGTGTCTCCTCTCCTTCAACTAAACAGATTTTCACCTCTCGACTCTTTTCAGACCAGTGCAGACTGAAGGAGAGGAGACAAGGAGAGGAAACCACAGACTATTGACATTCCCCCTTGATTTACTGGTTTACTGTTACACTAGGTTGATGACCTTGAACAAGGCCTGCGTGTCTATGTACGCTGATGACTAAACACACGTCGGCTGTGACAGTAAAATAACTGACACCCATAGAGCTCCAGTCAGTTTTACAAAGGGTTAACTAGCGATAGGCTGGTGATCAATATCTCAACAACTAAAAGCATAGTTTTTCTGACACATCACTCGCTCAACCCTAAACCTCATCTAGATCTATTTTTGAAAAAAATGTGTCAATTGAGCAAGTTGAGGAGACTAAACTGCTGGGTGTAAGCCTCGATAGCAAGCTGTCATGGTCAAAGCATATACACTCAATGGTTGTTAAAATGAGAAGAGGTCTGTCGGTGATACGGCGTGGCACTGCTTTCTTGATATCTCAGTCGACCAGACAGGTCCTACAGGCCCTAGTTTTGTCGCATCTGGACACATTTTTATTTATTTATTTTTATTTAACCTTTATTTAACTAGGCAAGTCAAATAAGAACAAATTGTTATTTACAATGACGGCCTACCAAGAGGGAAAAGGCCTGCTGCGGTGACTACTGCCCAGTTATGTGGTCATGTGCGGCGAAGAGCGACATAAGTAAATTGCAGTTGGTTCAGAACAAAGCAGCACGTATCGCACATAGATGTACACGGAGAGTAACATGCATGTCAGTCTCTCCTGGCTCAGAGTTGAGGAGAGATTGACTACATCACTATTGGTCTTTGCGTGAGGTATTGATGTGTTGAAGGTACAGAACTGTCTGTTCCATCAGTTGGCACACAGTTCGAACACTCATCGGTACAACACAAGACATGCAATCTGAGGTCTCTTCACAAACCCCAGGTCCAGAACAGAGGCTGGGAAACATAGTATTAAATATAGACACGACTACATGAAACTCTCTGCCACCCCAGGTAACTCAAGCTAGCAATAAAACCCTATAAAAGAACACCTTACGGAACAACGAGGAGTGTGAAGAGACACAGCCATTTTTATATATTTTGTAATGTATTATGTATTGTATTTTGTAGGAACGGCTTATAGGGCACTAGCCATCTCCTGTTTCTGATGCGTGAGGCAGAGGCAGGAGATGATGTAGTTGCCACGCTCACTGTCTTCAAACTCCCTGTCATAAATGAGCCAAGGCGCAGTGTGCTTGTAATTCCACATCTTTAATGGAAGTGTAACCTTTCACAAAAACCAGGTAAACAGAAATCAAACGTGACGCAACTGTGGCGCACACAAACACTCACAGAAAATAATAATTACCCACAAACACAGGTGGGAAAACGGCTGCCTAAGTATGATCCCCAATCAGAGACAACGATAAACAGCTGCCTCTGATTGGGAACCATACTAGGCCAACAAAGAAATAGAAACATAGATATGCCCACCCAAGTCACACCCTGACCTAACCAAATAGAGAATAAAAAAGGCTCTCTAAGGTCAGGGCGTGACAGTAGTGTTATGTAGTATTATGTAGTGTTATGTAGTGTTATGTAGTATTATGTAGTATTATGTATATTATGTTATCATATTATGCATTTTATTTGCTGTGTTTTGTTTGGACCCAAGGATGAGTTATTTATTTAATGTATTTATTGTGACTTGCAGGTCTGATGTGGCCCATGAGCCAGGACTTTCAGACCACAATGTGGAGGATAGCTAGGCCATAAATAAAGGCTGAGGATAACTCCCTTCTGAAATGTATGGTGTGTGGTCATAAAGGGTTTACTTTTAATTATGATTCATTTTATTTATTAGGATCCCCAAATAAAAAGTCTAAATAAATAAACAAAATACAATAAATAATAATAATAGGGGATCCTAATATATAAATAAATAATAATTAAAAGTAAACCCTTTATGGCCACATACTATACATGTCATAAGGCCTTTAGTTATGGCCTAGTTCTCCTCAGCCTTCAGTTATGATCTAGTTCTCCTCAGCCTTAAGTTATAGCCTAGTTGTCCTCAGCCTTCAGTTATGGCCTAGTTCTCCTCAGCCTTAAGTTATAGCCTAGTTCTCCTCAGCCTTCAGTTATGATCTAGTTCTCCTCAGCCTTAAGTTATAGCCTAGTTGTCCTCAGCCTTCAGTTATGGCCTAGTTGTCCTCAGCCTTCAGTTATGGCCTAGTTGTCCTCAGCCTTCAGTTATGGCCTAGTTGTCCTCAGCCTTCAGTTATGGCCTAGTTCTCCTCAGCCTTCAGTTATGGCCTAGTTGTCCTCAGCCTTCAGTTATGGCCTAGTTGTCCTCAGCCTTCAGTTATGGCCTTGTTGTCCTCAGCCTTCAGTTATGGCCTAGTTCTCCTCAGCCTTCAGTTATAGCCTAGTTGTCCTCAGCCTTCAGTTATGGCCTAGTTGTCCTCAGCCTTCAGTTATGGCCTAGTTGTCCTCAGCCTTCAGTTATGGCCTAGTTGTCCTCAGCCTTCAGTTATGGCCTTGTTGTCCTCAGCCTTCAGTTATGGCCTTGTTGTCCTCAGCCTTCAGTTATGGCCTAGTTCTCCTCAGCCTTCAGTTATAGCCTAGTTGTCCTCAGCCTTCAGTTATGGCCTAGTTCTCCTCAGCCTTAAGTTATAGCCTAGTTCTCCTCAGCCTTCAGTTATGATCTAGTTCTCCTCAGCCTTAAGTTATAGCCTAGTTGTCCTCAGCCTTCAGTTATGGCCTAGTTGTCCTCAGCCTTCAGTTATGGCCTAGTTGTCCTCAGCCTTCAGTTATGGCCTAGTTGTCCTCAGCCTTCAGTTATGGCCTAGTTCTCCTCAGCCTTCAGTTATGGCCTAGTTGTCCTCAGCCTTCAGTTATGGCCTAGTTGTCCTCAGCCTTCAGTTATGGCCTTGTTGTCCTCAGCCTTCAGTTATGGCCTAGTTCTCCTCAGCCTTCAGTTATAGCCTAGTTGTCCTCAGCCTTCAGTTATGGCCTAGTTGTCCTCAGCCTTCAGTTATGGCCTAGTTGTCCTCAGCCTTCAGTTATGGCCTAGTTGTCCTCAGCCTTCAGTTATGGCCTAGTTGTCCTCAGCCTTCAGTTATGGCCTTGTTGTCCTCAGCCTTCAGTTATGGCCTTGTTGTCCTCAGCCTTCAGTTATGGCCTAGTTCTCCTCAGCCTTCAGTTATAGCCTAGTTGTCCTCAGCCTTCAGTTATGGCCTAGTTGTCCTCAGCCTTCAGTTATGGCCTAGTTCTCCTCAGCCTTCAGTTATGGTCTAGTTGGGTTATTGGGTAAGCATTAGAATAAGCCGCCTCAACATTTGCAGCCATAGGTGGTAATATCTCTGTAGGAGCTGATCTGTCATCAGTATTGTGAAAAAATTCTAATGTTAAGGAAAGATTTGAATGGAGATAGCTGATCCGAGAGCAGCGCTCCCTTTATTTAGATCTTATCAGTATCGATCGACACATGCTCCAACGACGCCCTTAGCGACCGTTCTCTCTGAGTGGTGTTTTAGGAAACGCATGTTACATCTTCGGCCGTTGTAGGAAAGACGCATCGTTAAAACACTCGTAAGCCATCGCTATCGGGAAGCCGGGGCCTTTTCAGTTGTGCTGAAATGTAGGTAAGGTGACAGACATTACTAACACTGATCTGAATAAAAGGCATTGAAAGTCACATGGATTTCTCAGGACTAGAAGCACTCCAAACAGGAAGATGGGAAAGTAAATGCTAGTGGTTAAAGTCTCAACACTTAGCAGATATAGGTGATCTCCTGGTTGGACACTAACTGGAACAAGCTGACTGTCATGTTGAATGTTGCATTCTAAACACCTGTGTTTAAGATGAGAACAATGCCTAATGATTTGAAACACTGACAGTTAGGTTATCAACGTGTCACATGTTTTATGGTTAGACTCATTTCTCAGTTCAAAGTGTCTGTTGCTCACTTAGTGTTTTAATGAGATGGAAATAATGTTGTTATCTTGGAGACCTGCGTAAAAGGTGATAGCGTGGGGATTTCACAGTTGAGCGTGGGTGAAAGGGAAGGTGGTGAGAAGCTGATTAAGTTGTTAAAAGAGTGTTGACCATTAGCACAGACTATGGTTGCTGTGTTTTCATTGGGGTCAGGGGGTTTGGAGTTCAATTCCACACATTCTCTACACTACCGTCAGTGACCATGCAAGTGTGGTCACAGACACAAACACATACAAACACACACACACAAATATATTGTGTTTTTAGGTGTGTTAGAGTTGGGCTGGAACAAATGCCTGTACACTGCTGGCCTCCAGGACCAGAGTAGAGGCCTACCTGCACAAAGAGAGAGTAGGTCTCATTGTTGACTGTGTGTGAGTGGTAAAACTCTCCGTCGTACCACAGGACCTTCCCCATAGGTGAATTCTGCTTGGTCACCGCAAACATTCTCCTTGGGTCACAGCACTCTGAAAGCAGCTTCCTGTAACGAGAGAGGGAGTAGGATGACGATGTAGCTCGACACTGATCTCATGTCAGTTTAGGGTGTCATCACTTATGTGTGAGTTTAGGATTTGGGGAGGGTAAGCTGATCCTAGATCTGTGGTAAATATGGGAAACCTTTACCCCTGAGCTATAAATAGACAGTCAGAATGAGAAGAGAATTTGTCATTGAGTGACACTCAGTGTATAAATTGAGACGGTCTCTTGATCTGAATTATGGTTACCAGTCCAGGACTCTGGGCCACATGTAATTTGAGCATTGTCTATTGATTAAATAAAACACTCACTGCAGAGTGGGCACTGTCAACTATAATTCAGATCATGAGACAACTCAACTGTCTCAATTGATACAGTGTCCAAGTGTCATGCATGCTCTTTTAACACAATGACACATTCATACATGCTTCATAAATCCTGCCTGCATCGACAGTAGGCCTACTGTGGGGAAGCCTGAGTAGTGTAAATGCATTTGGAATCAATTAGGAGTCGGTGCAGATATGATAAAAATATCATCTTCAGTCCAACTGTGGGCGTCAATTGGCGAATTTGAAGCGTGGAAGTGTGGAAATAGCAAATGGATAAAGGCTGGTTGTTGATGGTTACTTTGTCCTAGATTCAGCACCACCAGTACAGTTGCATTTCTGTCGTTTCCATGGACACACACAGCTTCGGCTGCGAGACAACCTTTTCAACTCCAAACGTGCTGAACCATAGAGATCCTATTAAATTATTCTAATTCCCTCTTGCACCATCATAAATCGCGTCTCTGTGCTTTTCCGTGCAGGTGCCACGGTCTGGCCATTTCCCTAATCTCCTTTCCTCAGTGCATTACCCTACTACTCCCGTCATATTCTCGTGAGAATGCGACTAGATACAACAAATGGGCCTACCATACCGTGTGCCCTGGAGATTCAGCTTGATAGTGATAGATTTTCTTTTCACCATTTGCATTCCTCTTTTTCCATTTAATAAACATTATTATTATAATTAGCCTATGTATTGTCTTGTTATGTGCGTAAATAGACTGTAGGAGATGTTATGTTACTTGGACACAATCATGTAAAAATGTTTTGCTATATTGTAGAATATTAATATTGCTATGAATTATTTATGAGGGCCAAATCGCATAGGCCTAATGTTGTGAGATGAGTGAAAACCAACCTGAACAGATCGATTTCCGTCTGGTTCCTCTGCCATACTTGTCCCTGCCGCAGCACTTCATCAACTATCTCCTTGTCGCTCCGGAGTCTGTACACTGGGAAAATGTAGAGCCAGCATAACACGAGCACACACAGAACGGCCCACACCGACAGCTTGCTCCGGTGGCATCTCACCAACATCGTTACAGCTTGTGGTTCACGAATCACAACCGGCCTACTCAAACAAATCTAGTATGGTGAAAAAAACGCAAGCTGGCCCTCTCCGTTAGCTATGTATGATAGGTTTTATGGAGATGGCATCCTTTCTCATCCAGGCTCGGAGTCTCAATGGAAATGCGCGTTTGTATTCTTCCTGCTAATGCAAGCATCGAATTCCTTAGTTTAGCTCCCAAACTGCCGGTTTTGTTATAAACGCTTGGTCATGTTTTGCAGCATGAAGGGATCCGCTATCCATGCACCATCTCGGCCGCGGTAAGCTAGCGGGCTTTGCTCTCTGCAGCGGCGGGTTGCTGGAATCCACCACACTCGTCTTGGTGCATCACTGACCCCGCAAGCATCACCTAGATGTCCGCCGCTCTCTCCCTACACAACAGCGGTCTTGTGTGAAATCCCTGCCCGGTTCCCTAGAGCCACATCGCCCTTTGTGGTCACTTATTTTGGTACATCCAACCCGAATGGACCATGCTACCCCTTTCTCATCTCCTCTCTCCTTGTCCTGCTGGATCTTCTTGGAAACCTTGCAAGTGTACTGGGCAAAATCCAGTGAATCTCTTTCTTTCTCTCCCCCTCTGTAACTACCATAGTTCTACATCCCTCCAACCTAGACTCAGGAGTAGACGTCACATAGTAAACGTAAATCCAGGACACCCCAGGAAACAGTGGGTTACATTTCTTATGGTGCCTATAGAAAGTCTACACACCCTTGACTTTTTCAAAAACAATTGTGAACCTCATCTGCACAAAACATCTTTGTTCAATTGTTCAATCAGCAATCAAACCTTATTCATGCATAAGAGAGGTCATTTCTGAGTTGCTGTTTGCAAGAATGGACCAAGGACAAGGACAAAGGAGAGGAAGTGGGGCCCATAGAGGAAGATAGTTCAGCTCTCAGGTCAAAAGGGAAAATAAAGCCTTTTGTTTCTGGATATTCATGCTCTTGAGTGACATTCTTTCTGTATGGGACCTCTTTGGTACAATAATTTTAGGAAAAAATAATACAACCCATGCTGTACTAATATGTTTACTTGCCTTTTATGGTGCATACTATAATTATAGTATCAACAAATGTGTCACACCCTGGCCAATATAAGTTGTTATTTTCTATGGTAGAGTGGTCAGGGCGGGACAAGGGGTGTTTTTGTGTTTGTTCTATGTCTTCTATTTCTATGTTGGATTTCTAGTTTGTCTATTTCTAGGTTGGGGTTTATTGGGTTGACCTTCAATTGGAGGCAGCTGTTCCTCGTTGCCTCTAATTGGAGGTCATATTTAGTAGGGGCGTTTTTTTTCCTGTGGTTTGTGGGTAGTTGTTTCCTGTTTAGTGTATGTTTCACCTGACGGGACTGTTGTCGGTCATTTTGTTGTTTTTGTTATTCGTGTTTCATTAAAGTTAATATGAGCACTTCACACGCCGTGCCTTGGTCCCCATTGTACGACCCGCGTTACAAAATGGCACAGACATATAAAAGAGGGTTGACCATGTTAGGTGTATTGATAGTTGTAGTTAGTATTTATTGGGCCATTGTGTAATGATTGATTGAAATAACTTTTAATTAACAAGTTGTATGCTTTGATGGAGGTAGTTCGTCATATTTAATGTTTTGAGAGTCTTAATGCATTTTACAAATGAAATGTGTCATTTTGGCCAAAGTGTTTGAATTTGGGGCTGCGTGTTAAATGTTTTGAAAAATGGAATTCTGATTGGACAGATGTGTTCAAGCATCCAAGGAAAAACTGTAATACTTGATGGAAGCACCTTTGGCAGCCATTACAGCTGTGAATCATTTGGAATAGGATTCTACCAACTTTGCATAACTCTTAGGGCAACATATTTTGAGAAAAATTTGGAAGGGAATATTTGATGGACAGCAATATTCAGACCATGTGTCTCTGAGTTTCAAGTGAGTACTGAGTCTAGACCACTCAGGAACACTTCATTTCTTTAAATTTAACTAGGCAAGTCAGTTAACAAATTCTTCTTAACAATGCTGGCCTACCAGGGAACAGTGGGTTAACTGCCTTCTTCAGGGGTAGAATGACACATTTTTACCCTATCAGCTCAGGGATTCGATCCAGCAACCTTTCGGTTATTGGTCTGACGCTCTAACCACTAGGCTACCTGCCACCACTTAACACCTCTTGGGAAGCCATTCCGGTGTGTCTTTGGCATCAAAATGTAAGAAAAAATGTAAATATAACAAATAATTAAGGAGCAACAATAAAAAAAACAGAGTCAATATGCAGGGGCATCGGTTAGTCGAGGTAATTGAGTTAATAGAGGTAGAGGTAAAGTGACTATGCATGGATAATAAACAGAGAGTAGCAGCAGCATAAAAAATGCGGAGTGGGGTGGGGACAATGCAAATAGTCCGGGTAGCCATTTGATTAACAATTACACACATTTTTTATGCAAAATATACACCAGAATGGCTTTTAATGGCTAAGTGTTCCTGAGTGGTCTAATCTCAGTCCTGACTTAAATCTGCTTAAAAAATCTGAGACAATGTTTAAATAATCGCTGTCCATCAATGATACCCAACCAAATTTACTGATCCTGAGAAATGTTTTAAAAAATGATGGATATATGTTTCCCTAAGAGTTGTGCAAAGTAGGTAGAATCTTAATGAAAATGATTCACAGCTGTAATGGCTGTCAAAGGTGCTTCCACAAATATTAACTCAGGGGGGGGGGTGGAGACTTATCCAATTATGATATTTCAGTTGTTTTATTTAGTCTTCATTTGGAAATGTTCTAGAAGGTTATCTAATTTAATCTCTTTTTAGATTTAATTTTAAGGCAGCAAAATGTGAAAACAAGTATGATATGTTACGAATTGCAATTCATACAATATGTTACAGCTAAATGCTAATTGCTAAATGTATGATATGTTACAAATTCCAATTTCCAATTTGTTGTGGCTAATTGGATAAGTCGCCACCCCCCTGAGTTGTGGAAGCATCTTTGACAGCCATTACAGCTGTGAATTATTATAATTAAGATTCTACCAACTTTGCACAACTCTTAGGGCAACATATATTAATTAATCAAATGGCCACCGGACTATTTACATTGACACCCCCCGCCCCCTCCATTTGTTTTGTACGCTGCTGCTACTCGCTGTTTATTATCTATGCATAGTCACTTCACCCTTACCTACATGTACAAATTACCTAAAAAGTTGTAATAGTTGCAAAGTTGCTAATGATCTAAAATGCAACCTTGGGGTTGCTAGACGTTCGCGTTATATGCCAACCTATCAACCCCGACCAACCGCCCTACTTTTGTTTTTGCCTTAAGTAACCTTCTGTCATATGTAACCATAACAAACGTAACATGTTATACTAATTTAAGTGTCCCGGATGTAAATTTACTATGTTGCGTCTAGTCTATGAGACCAGGCTGATCCCTCTCTCTCTCTCTCCCATTGCAACCCACCCTATCTCTGGAACAAAGTGCTTCTTGTGCTGCTGAGAATGCGCCTTGCTGCCTGCTGTGAATGGGTGCCATTAGCACAGTCTTGTGCTGCCCCCTGTAGAATATTCTATTTAATGACAGCAGGTTGGCTTGCCTCATCTTTTTCTTTGATTGATTGGGATACTAATGGTGATGATGTCTTCTGCCACACCCCTCTTGGTACAAACAAATGCCGATTTTTCTGATTACCTGGACAATCTAACTAACTGAAGTGTCCAATTTACAGTAGTTATTACAGTGAAAAAATACCATCCTATTGTTTGAGGAGAGTGCACAACAACAAAACTTTTATCACAGTAAATAATGTACTTGCATTCAGTAATCTTACTCTGATTTGTCATCTTGAGGGTCCCAGAGATAAAATGTAGCGTAGTTTTGCTTGAGAAAATAATTTTCTATATTCAAATGTAGGATCTGGGTCCTGCTGTGTCTGGCAACACAGGTTAGCGTCTTTTCTTGTAGGGCAGCTAATTATCCATCATTTATGACATTCCTGGGAGTGTGCAAACTCAAAATGTGTAATACCATATCATTTTTGTAAGTTGTCTATACTTATGTCCTTGAAAATGTATCAATTGACCAATTCGGCACATTTGGCTAGACTTGATACAAAATTCTGTGCAATAATGCAATGCTTCGTTAGATTAGTCTTAAACGTTGCACATACACTGCTGCCATCTGGTGGCCAAAATCTAAATTGCGCCTACACTCCTAGGTGATTTAATGGCCTTTCTCTTGCATTTCAAAGATGATGAAAAAATAATAATATAGAAATCGCATGTTTTTTGTTTGTATTATGTTTTACCAGATCTAATGTGTTATATTCTCCTACATTAATTTCACATTTTCACAAACTTCAAAGTGTTTCCTTTCAAATGGTATCAATAATATGAATATCCTTGCTTCAGGTCCTGAGCTACAGGCAGTTAGACTTGGGTATGTCATTTTAGGTGAACATTTAAAAAAGGGTCAGTTCCTTTAAGGCCTACATATGGTGAAATCTAATTTTTAACCAAAGAAAAGCTAGACAATTTTTCTCTTTCAGACAAAGTACAATTTCATAGTCTGGACTGGAGTAATATGATTAGGTAGAGTTGTCACAACGTCTACAGAAGGTGGCGCCTCTCCCCGTTCGGGCGGCGCTCGGCGGTCGTCGTCGCCGGCCTACTAGCTGCCACCGATCTCCTTTTCATTTTCATTTGGTGATGTCTGTTTTATGTTAGCACCTGTTTTGAGTTAGTTCATTAGTGGGGGTATTTAGTCTGTCTGTTTTGGTTTGGGATTGTGCGGGATTATTTGTGTCATGTTATTGTAGGTTGGGGATTTGGGTTTTCCTCTGCCGTTCAGTTGTTAAGGCATACGGGTTTGCTGGGCTGCGTCCCGACTCGGTTTGAGGATTCTTGCCTGTTGCTGGATTTATTGTACCCTGCCTTGTATTTACGGCACTTTTGGACTGGTGTTTATTAAACGTGTTTTTTCCATGTACCTTAGTCTCCTGCGCCTGACTTCACCGCTCCTGCATGTTAGAGTTGCATGACAGAATCCCGCACCAACATCATGGAGTCAGCAGGAGCAGAAGCGCCAACCCCGTCCATGGAGGAACGGGTTACCCAGCACTCCAACATCCTCCATCGCCTGGGTACGGCCATGGACCAGGTGTTGGCGCGTCTGGAGAGCTGGGAGAGAAGCGCTCCCCCCACCATGCCTGCAGCTGTTCGACAGCCTGCGCCCCTACCAGCGCCAACGGAGTCCAGCCCCAGTGGGATTAAACTCGCGCTCCCGAGGGAGTACGATGGGACGGCCGCTGGGTGTAAGGGGTTCCTACTCCAGCTGGAGCTTTACCTAGCGACCGTTCGCCCCACTCCCTCGGGAGAGGAGAGTGTCAGTGTCCTCGTCTCTTGTCTCACGGGTAGAGCCCTAGAATGGGCCAACGCCGTCTGGAAGGGTCCAGACTCGGCTAGGGACCATTACCCGGAGTTCACCCGCCGCTTCCGGGCTGTATTCGATCATCCACCGGAGGGCAAAGCGGCGGGTGAGCGACTGTTCCAACTGAGACAGGAGACGAGGAGTGCCCAGGACATCGCGCTGGAGTTCCGGACCCTAGCCGCTGGAGCGGGGTGGAATGAAAGGGCCCTGATTGATCTCTATCGCTGTAGCCTGAGAGAGGACGTCCGCCGGGAGCTGGCATGTCGGGACACCACCATCACCCTGGACCAGCTCATCGATCTGTCCATCAGACTGGACAACCTGCTGGCTGCCCGCGGGCGTTCCAATCGGGCCCTGTTCATTCCACCTCCCAGCCCTCCTGCTCCAACGCCCATGGAGATAGGGGGGGCTGCAGCTAGGAAGACCGGAGGGGAGTCTTCTCCTGCGCCCACTGTGGTCGTAGAGGGCACACTGCCGACCGGTGCTGGAGAAGCTCGTCCGGGAGTTCAGAGGGCAGGCAGAGCACTACTTCGACACCTCAGGTGAGTCAGCACCAGCCTCACCCAGAGCCCCCTGTCGGCCACATGCATGCCTTAGTTTCTTTTCCTGAGTTTTCCCCTCACTCCCAGCATTAGGCGCTAGTCGATTCAGGCGCGGCAGGGAGTTTTATGGACCGTGGGGTCGCCAATAAGTTAGGGATTCCCCTGGTTCAGTTGGACCAACCTTTCCCCGTGCACGCCCTAGACAGTCGACCACTTGGGCCAGGGCTGGTTAGGGAGGTCACTGTGCCACTGGTTATGGTGATGTGGGGGGGTCATGAGGAGCGTATCAGCCTCTTCCTCATTGATTCCCTGGCGCTTCCGGTGGTACTAGGAATTCCCTGGCTGGCCACTCACAATCCTAAAATTTTGTGGAGACAGAGGGCTCTTAAGGGGTGGTCGAAGGAGTGCGCTCGGGCAGATGTATAGGGGTTTCCATCGGTGCGACTACGGTGGAGAGTCCAGACCAAGTCTCTACCGTGCACATTCCCTCAGAATATGCCGATTTGGCCATCGCCTTCAGTAAAACGAAGGTGACTCAATTACCACCTCATCGACGAGGAGATTGTGCGATAAACCTCCAGGTTAACGCTGCACTTCCCAGGAGTCACATGTATCCTCTGTCTCAGGAGGAGACAGTGGCTATGGAGACATACGTCACTGAGTCCTTGAGGCAGGGATACATTCGGCCATCCAAATAACCTGTCTCCTCAAGCTTCTTTTTTGTGAAGAAGAAGGAGGGAGGTTTGCGTCCGTGCATTGACTATAGAGGTCTAAATTCCTTCACGGTGGGTTTCAGTTACCTGCTACCTCTCATCGCTACGGCGGTGGAGTCATTTCACGGGGCACGCTTCTTCACAAAACTGGATCTCAGGAGCGCGTACAATTTGGTGCGTATCCGAGATGGGGACGAGTGGAAAACTGCATTTAGTACCACATCTGGCCATTATGAGTATCTCGTCATGCCGTATGGTTTGAAGAATGCTCCAGCCGTCTTCCAATCCTTTGTGGACGAGATTCTCCGGGACCTGCTCGGTCAGGGTGTGGTGGTGTACATCGTTGACATTCTGATCTACTCTGCCACACGCGCCGCGCATGTGTCTCTAGTGCGTAAAGTGCTTGGGCGACTGTTGGAGCATGACCTGTACGTCAAGGCCGAGAAATGTGAGTTCTCCAAACAAGCCGTCTCTTTTCTGGGGTATCGCATTTCCACATCCGGGGTGGTGATGGAATGTGACCGCATTTTGGCCGTGCATAATTGGCCGACTCCGACCACTGTTAAGGAGGTGCAGCGGTTCTTAGGGTTTGCCAATTACTACCGGAGGTTTTTCCGGGGCTTTGGGCAGGTGGCGGCTCCCATTACCTCACTGATGAAGGGGGGCCCAGTGCGGCTGCGGTGGTCGGCGGAGGCGGACGGAGCCTCTTGTCGGCTGAAAACTCTGTTTACCAAAGCCCCAGTGCTGGCGCATCCGGATCCCTCTTTGCCATTCATGGTGGAGGTGGACGCGTCCGAGGCTGAGGTTGGAGCCGTGCTGTCACAGCGTTCGGGCACGCCCCCGAAGCTTCGCCCCTGTGCTTTCTTTTCCAAGAAGCTGAGTCCGGCGGAGCGTAACTATGATGTGGGGGACAGGGAGTTGCTAGCCGTGGTCAGGGCCCTGAAGGTGTGGAGACATTGGCCTGAGGTGGCGCAACACCCTTTTCTCATCTGGACTGATCAACGTAATCTGGAGTACAACCGGGCGGCAAGGAGACTGAACCCTCGCCAAGCCAGGTGGGCTATGTTTTTCACGAGATTCCAGTTCACTATCTCATACATACCAGCATCCCGGAACACCAAGACCGGCGCACTGTCTCGTCTCCACAACTACGAGGAGCGGTCCATCGACTCCACTCCCATACTTCCAGCCTCCTGTCTGGTGGCACCGGTGGTCTGGGAGGTGGATGCAGACATCGTGCGGGCGTTGCAGTCAGATCCTACTCCAGCTCAGTGTCCCGCGGGTCAGAAGTACGTCCCGCTCGGTGTCCGCGATCGATTGATCCTGTGGTCACACACGCTACCCTCCTCGGGTCATCCAGGGATTGAGCGGACGGTGCGGGGTCTTAGAGGGAAGTACTGGTGGCCCACTTTGGTGAAGGATGTGAGGCTCTATGTCTCCTCCTGTTCAGTGTAAGGCCACTAGACACCTGCCTAGAGGGAAACTACAGCCCCTCCCCGTTCCACAGCGACCATGGTCCCACCTGTCGGTGGATTTCCTCACGGATCTCCCACCGTCTCAGGGGAACACCACGATCCTGGTCATTGTGGATCGGTTCTCTAAGTCCTGCCGTCTACTCCCTTTGCCCGGTCTTCCCACGGCCCTACAGACTGCGGAGGCCCTGTTTACTCATGTCTTCCGGCACTACGGGGTGCCTGAGGACATCGTCTCTGATCGAGGTCCCCAGTTTACGTCCCGGGTGTGGAGGGCGTTTATGGAGCGACTGGGGGTTTCGGTCAGTTTGACCTCGGGTTTTCACCCCGAGAGTAATGGGCAGGTGGAGAGAATTAACCAGGATGTGGGCAGGTTTCTGCGGTCCTATTGCCAGGACCGGCCGGGAGAGTGGGCGAGGTTCGTGCCATGGGCCGAGATGGCACAGAACTCTCTCCGCCACTCTTCTACTAACCTGTCGCCCTTTCAGGTGGTGTTGGGTTACCAGCCGGTCCTTGTGCCCTGGCATCAGAGCCAGACTGAGGCTCCTGCGGTGGAGGATTAGGAACAGCGCTCTAAGGAGACCTGGAGCGCCATCCAGGAATCCCTTAAATGGGCTGTTGGACAGCACAAGGAGAGCGCTGACCGCCGCCGCAGTGAGGCCCCCGTGTTTACCCCGGGGGACAGGGTCTGGCTCTCAACCCGGAACCTGCCCCTCCGCCTGCCCTGCCGGAAGTTGGGTCCGCGATTTGTGGGGCCGTTTAAAGTCCTGAGGAGAATAAATGAGGTGTGTTATAGGTTACAGCTCCCTTCGTATTACCGTATTAACCCCTCGTTTAATGTGTCTCTCCTCAGGCCGGTGGTAGCTGGTCCACTGCAGGATGCTGAGGTGCAGGAGGTCCCTCCGCCCCCCTGGACATCGGGCGGACCCCGGCGTACACAGTCCGGTCCATCTTGGACTCCAGTCGTCGGGTAGGGTGCCTGCAGTACCTCGTGGACTGGGAGGGGTACGGTCCGGAGGAGAGGTGCTGGGTACCGGTGGAGGACATCTTGGATCCATCACATCTTGGATCCATCACTCCGGGTCGTCCTCGAGGCTGGCGTCGGCGCGCTGTGGGAGCCTCGCGTCAGGGGGGAGGGTACTGTCACAACGTCTACAGAAGGTGGCGCCTCTCCCCGTTCGGGCGGCGCTCGGCGGTCGTCGTCGCCGGCCTACTAGCTGCCACCGATCTCCTTTTCATTTTCATTTGGTGATGTCTGTTTTATGTTAGCACCTGTTTTGAGTTAGTTCATTAGTGGGGGTATTTAGTCTGTCTGTTTTGGTTTGGGATTGTGCGGGATTATTTGTGTCATGTTATTGTAGGTTGGGGATTTGGGTTTTCCTCTGCCGTTCAGTTGTTAAGGCATACGGGTTTGCTGGGCTGCGTCCCGACTCGGTTTGAGGGTTCTTGCCTGTTGCTGGATTTATTGTACCCTGCCTTGTATTTACGGCCCTTTTGGACTGGTGTTTATTAAACGTGTTTTTTCCACGTACCTTAGTCTCCTCCGCCTGACTTCACCCCTCCTGCATGTTAGAGTTGCATGATAAGAGTAAATATTGATTGAACATGATCTCATGCATTTGCATCCAGTGTTTAAAGACATGAGCTTTTAATCACTCTAATCTGATGTTGCCAAATGCATGACATTATGTTGAATGTCCATCGTGACAGCATTCTTATGTGTACTGATCATGTTGAATGGATGTTTGCTCTTCCTAATGAATTAATTGCAGACTATTACATTGTATTTTGTTTGGCCCTGTCCATTTTCTGTGATCCATGAAATCTGAAATCAGGCAGGAGGTCATTGCTCTCCTGCCTCTCCAACATCATAATAACCACTAACTCATGAATACCTTGGCATTTGCTAGACCTAACCAAAGATGGTGGATAAATGAAGATAATTCACTCAGGCCTTTTACCATTGAAAAAAAGGTCAGTTCTGGTCTACTTAAAGGACCCCTGCCATACTAGATTTGTTTGAATAGGTCACTAAATAGGTCACTATTTCCTCTCTATCCTAGAGAGGAAATTCACGTTTAGAATGATGAAGGCTACTTATACATATTCACGAATTGGGTGTAGGAATTTCCACATGGAGATGATAAACATCAACAAATAGGGCACTGACAGCTCTCAGTGTAGCTACCGACTGGGCACATTGAACCAACGTGGAATAGGCGCTGAATTTATGTCGGTGCCCAGTGGGTACCTAGAATGCTGACCTCAGTGTAGTTAGCTAGCTATCTTGCTAACCTTATCTAGCTAATGTTATCTGTTTCCATGAAGATTTTTTTTTTACAACCCTTTATTAATAACATTTGTCTGGTTCTGGAGCTGGATAAGTCATAAGCATTGATTTAGGCCAAACTTTGCCACAGATGGACACCACTGGCCTATTTTTGACTTCGCCATCTATTGTTATCTCAAGTTTTGGCATCTTTAATAAATTGTGGCCGCGAATCCACCATAGAAATAGTTAGAAAGAATAAGATGAAGCTCTACATTGTAATGGACCTTTGGTAGGTAGCCTGCTGGCAGGCTTCAGCTGCAGTACAGCAAAGCCAAGTCAGCCCGTGCTCATGTTCAAATCAAATCAAATTTTATTTGTCACATGCGCCGAATACAACAGGTGTAGACCTTACAGTGAAATGCTTACTTACAAGCCCTAACCAACGATGCAGTAAAATTAAAAAATCAATTAAAATACCTACAAAAAATAATAAGAATAAGAAATAAAAGTAACAAATAATTCAAGAGCAGCAGTAAAATAACAATAGCGAGGCTATATACAGGGGTTACCGGTACAGAGTCAATGTGCGGGGCACCGGTGTCGAGGTAATTGAGGTAATATGTACATGTAGGTAGAGTTATTAAAGTGACTATGCATAGATAATAACAGAGAGTAGAAGGAGTGTAAAAGAGGAGAGGGTGGCAATGCAAATAGTCTGGGTAGCCATTTGATTAGATGTTCAGGAGTCTTATGGCTTGGGGGTAGAAGCTGTTCAGAAGCCTCTTGGACCTAGACTTGGTGCTCCGGTACCGCTTGCCATGCGGTAGCAGAGAGAACAGTCTATGACTAGGGTGGCTGGAGTCTTTGACAATTTTTAGGGCCTTCCTCTGACACCGCCTGGTAAATCAAACTAAATGTTATTTGTCACTTGCGCTGAATACAACAGGTGAAATGCTTACTTACTGGATGGCAGGATGGCAGGATTTTCCCAGGGGAAGTGAAATGATAGGCTACCATGACTTTGCTCATGATCATGCACCCTGCAAATGACATGTTCCTTGAATTTTCTTTCGCAGGTGACTTTTATTATCTGGATAAACACTTTACGGTTCTAGCTAACGTTACACCAATCAAAGCAGTTGAGTGTGTAGTGAAGCAAAACTTTAGTGGTCAAAACCATTCATCTTGGGGCAACGGGGGGAGCGGGTTTGCGAAATGCTATCATATCACTGAAGCGGTCTAAGGCACTGCATCGCAGTGCTTGAGGCATCACTACACAACCAGGTTCAGTCCCAGGCTGTGTCACAACCGGGCGTGACCGGGAGTCCCATAGCCATCTGATTCAATGAATGATGGAGCTGAGTTTGCCTTTTTGCCCAAAATTTCCTTTAAGGTGTTCCAAAGCTTTTTACTGTCATTCTTTGTCATTTATCTTTGTTTCATAGTGTAGTTTCTTCTTCTTTTAGTTCAGTTTAGTCACATGATTTCTCAATTTGCAGAACGTTTGCCAATCGATTGTGCAGCCAGACGTATTTGCCATTCCTTTTGTCACTGTATCTGCCTCATCCCTCTCATCAATCCACGGGAATTTAACAGTTTTTACGGTCATTTTACAATATATACAACCCTAAATGAATAGAGTACATGTGGATGACAGGCAGATACAGTGACTCATTGGTGTAATAATGGAAGTCTAATGACACCTTGAGACCAAGCCATATAATACACATTAGAGACCACAAATGTCTGATGTTTTTGCAGTGTCCACAGGGCTGAGACACTCAGGAGTGTTCAGAGGAGAGAAATTCCTGTGTGTGTGTGTGTGTGTATGTGTGTGTGTGTGTGTGTGTGTGTGTGTGTGTGTGTGTGTGTGTGTGTGTGTGTGTGTGTGTGTGTGTGTGTGTGTGTGTGTGTGTGTGTGTGTGTGTGTGTGTATGGTGGTGTGAAATACTTTAATTGATGAGGATGGCGAGAATTCTGCGGATGTTTAATGCTTGAACAAAATTGTAAAAACACACCCAGCTATAAACCTGTCAAAGTTTCATGCTCAGCACCTTAAGAATGCCAATACATTATAAGCTCTTTATCTCAGAGGTAGGACCACATGAGCTGATAAGGAAATAATCCAGGCCCAACTCTAATAATAACCTCAAACTATGGCCCAGAGTTTTTCCTGGTCAAGTCACATGGTAGGAAAAACTTCTAGCCCTCATAGATTGCATCCCAATAAGATCTCCTTTCTCCTGAAGTGTGCACTCACTCACTACCCCCCACCCTCCGCAGAAAGTGGATGCTTCTGTTTTTTACAGTATTTTCAACCTAACTTCCATTTTCAGTTGAAGGCATCTTTCTATGCTATACGTTATTAGGTTACTACTCCCCACAAATATAAGAGCATTGGTGTAGGAATGGGCTCGAGGGAGTTTCTTATAAAAGTAATTTCCTGTCAAATCCATGAAGGGTAGTCAACAAGTGCACACTTTGGGAGAAAGGAGTGCTTATTGGGAAGCAACCATAGGCTGAGTATGGAGAAGGCATGAATTTCATCACATAGAGAAACTACTGTCTATTTAATTATGCATTCCATCATCAGCCCATTGGTGTAGCCTGGATTTCCAATGTTAAGCATCTTGACAGAGCCAGATCTGTGTAGAAGACCACCAATTTGGTGAGGGGATTTGACTGAACTGAACTATGGGATTTGACAGCCTGGCTAGCCTGCTTGCTGCGGGGATATGGGGGGGGGGGGGGGGGGGGGGGGGTACTGAGGCATACGGGGGCATGTGCCATCTCTGCCCCCCCACCCACTAGGGAACCCTAGTGGGTAGGATCAAGGTTAGCCACCCCCCTGGACAGAGAATACCCTGGCATGATATTGGGCTCAACCTACATCAGCTGTTCACTAAAGACAGAGCTGTTGTTGCCATTGTTACAACCTGTGAAACTCACTGTCAAAAGGCAGACTTTGGCTTTAACAGGTCACATCACGTCCTATATAAAGGTTGTTGTGTTCTTAGATGATTCCCATGCCAGAGACTGGTTTGGTGCCCTTTTGGAATCTCGATATGTAATTTTTTTTTAAATAAAACATTGTCACATACACCAGATAGGTGCAGTGAAATGTGTTGTTTTATGGGTTCAGTAGTACAGCACCCTTGGAGCAAATTAGGGTTAAGTGCCTTGCTCAAGCACACACAGACAGATGTTTCACCTTGTCAGCTCACGTATTCAAACTTTTCAGTTACTGACCCAATGCTCTAACCTCTAGGCTACCTGCCACCAAAGCATTGGAGCACATTTTTAACAAAGTGTTTCAGAGTATCTGTAGAAAGTTTATTCTGGGCGGGGCTGGACATGAACCAGGGGGGTATACTACAAAGCAGGATCAATGAGTTAGCCAGCTAACTTTGATAAACAACCTGAAATAACTAATGATTTTCGAATTCAAGCTAATTGGTTGTTGAATCAATTAGACCATGCCCATTTCAAACTTGTCCAAAGTTATTTCAGAATACTAAGGCAACTGGTAAGTTAGCTCATTGATTCTGCTTTGTAGTATAGCCCTCAGGAGAGCATCATCTTATTACAGGAAAATGGCAAAACACAGGTGACAATAAGCCTAGGACTCATGAACAGAACAGGTTATGGCTGTGGTGATGGCCTGTCCTCGCAACTCCTCCTGTGTGTGTGTTTGTTTGTGTGTTTGTCTCCCTTCCTTCACCTCTGTATCTCTTTGACTCCACTCTCGATCGTTTGATCAGATTTACAAGGGTAGGCACATTACGGAGGCACCTACGGGGAAACATATTGAGTCGTCAGTACCTATCAGAAATCATAACGACAGCAGAAGTGCATGTTGAGAAAGTCTCAGATAGCTGTGTGTGTGTGTGTGTCGGGTTGCTGCAGAAATAGCTAGCCCACCTGCTGGGGATCACTGAGGGAGTTATGACAGAACATTTGCCTCCACCCCCCTCGGACGTTGTTGTCCCTCCTGTACCCCTGTTCCTGTCCCTCGTACCCCTGTTCCATCCGAGAGGGGGGTATCAGCTCGGTGACCAATGAGAACCCTGTGGATCCCATCCAGTATATGCACTGAGACCTGGGCACACACAACAGTACAGGCCTATAAACACTACAGTATACAGCTACGTTATACACATTGTGGGGATTGATTCAGAGTGGCATTGTGGTGACTGATATGTTTTCATGTGTCTGACTGTGTTATATTTCCTCTAATCCCTTGAAACTTTATGACGCCAACAATTGACTATCTAATCATAAATATGGTCTCATAAAATGTATAATAAATTCCTTATAAATACTATAAGAGTATAGTGTGTTTACTAGCGTTTGAACTCCAAAAAGACAGACCATAAGCGCATCTAATATGGTACCCCATTCCCTATTCCTAAAACAGGTAGTCTGATTGGCTAAAACAGCATTCTAGCCAGTATGACATAAAAATACTTCTTTACTGTTGTATCTGAAGTATCGCTACGCTGTTCTTGATATACCATGGCTTCCCATTATGCCTAACAACAGCCCTTAGGCAAGGTATTGGCCATACACCACACCCTCGCGGTCCTTATAGCGTAGATATAGCCTAGTGCACTACTTTTGACCAATTCCCTGGTCAAAAGCAGTGCACTATAAATAGGCTGCCATTTTGGACACAACCCATGTACAGTATAGGCCAGGGGAAGCATGTGGAATGTCTGGAGGAGAAGTTGAACAGTTATGTGGAATATTACTGGTGACAGGAGGGACATGCCTGTCCCTTTTGTCATAACTACATGTTTTATTATCTGGAGAGGGAGGCCGGGGGAGACAAGATCACAAGAAGCTCTAGCCACATAGAATACCAGCTCCAGAACATTGGGCCTAGCAATACTTCAGATATACCAATTATTAAAGTTGAGGACAACTTTACAATCCTTTTGGAACTATGAATGTCAGTGTTTTGCTGCATATTATAAACTGGGTGGTTCGAGCCCTGAATGCTGATTGGCTGACAGCTGTGATATATCAGACCGTATACCACAGGTATGACAAAACATTTGTTTTTACTGCTCTAATTACGTTGGTAACCAGTTTATAATATCAATAAGGCACCTCGGGGGTTTGTAGTATATGGCCAATATACCATGGCTAAGGGCTGTGTCCAGGCACTCCACGTTGCGTCATGCATAAGAACAGCACTTAGCCGTGGTATATTGGCCATATATCACACCCCATTGTGCCTTATTGCTTAAATATCACATCTCACTTTTGCATATATCACAACAACAGGCTCTGACAAGTGCCTGAAATAGCCATGGAAAACATTCACGAGCCTTCTGATTTGTTGTCCCTGATTAACCTCTATAAAACTTGTCACATCAAATAAAAAATGCTTCAACTACTGTACATTGTCACAGCAGCCTATTAGGATACACAGGTAAGTGCCAAAATAAAAGAAACACTTGAGTAAATGAGGGTTCTGGCAGCTCTGTTATGATGTGGAGTGCATTTTCCTGGCATGGAAAATCATTTTATACAATTACTACACAGCTATTCTGAGTGATCACCTTCAACCTATGGTGCGGCATTTCTATCCTGATGGGCGTGGTCTTTCCAGGATGGCAATGCCCTAATCTACAGGGCACGAGTGTTCACTGAATGGTTTAATGAGCATGAAAACGATGTAAACCATATGCCATGGCCGTCTCAGTCATCAGATCTCAACCCAAGTGAACACTTATGGGAGATTCTGGAGCGGCGCCTGAACCAGCGGGTTCCGCCACCATCAACAAAACACCAAAGGATGGAATTTCTTCTTCCAGACACTTGTAGAATCTATGACAAGGCGCATTGAAGCTGTTCTGGCTCGTGGTGGCCAACACCCTATTAAGACACTTTATGTTGGTGTTTCCATTATTTCGGCAGTTACCTGTATTTTAGTATTGATAATCAAAATCACAACAACCAATATACACATGTATTCTTTTCATTTCTTGACAAGATTATCACTTTCATGGGCTTTAATGAGAACATAAACCACACAAGTGAAACAGAGTTTGTATCCACCAAACCAACAAAATAACCCAAACAACATGACTCTGTTTATTTTCAGTGTTCCATAGGAACAAGGGCTTTTTGCAAAAGGCAGCGAGAGGAATTCACAGAAGTTTTCAGACAATGCCATTAAGGCGTTGGTCATGATTTATTATTACATTTTGACCTGCATTGTCACAATGTCACAGGAGGTTATATTTCATCCCTGGTGTCCAGCCAGCCCATTCTTACAGGACTCTGGTGCTAGGCTATATCTGTTGTCACCCGCTGCCCAGCCCTGCCAAGCCCTGCCCAGCCCTGCCAAGCCCTGCCCAGCCCCACATAAAAGAGAAAATCACCCCATTGTCTCAGATCCCTCTGTTGTTTGAGTGAGACAGAGAGAGAGTACTGTACCCGACCCGACTGTGGTCCACCCTATTCCAGGTAATGCACATTTGGGGTGGGGATTCTGTGATTCAGAATCAAACTTAAGTATTTATTTAAGTAAATGACTTAATCATTTATTTAGTTTACTTAATAATTACTTAAGTGAATGGTGGCATTTTGTTGCTGTTGTCAGTGATTTGAAATGATCTGAGAGTTTCAGGCTGATCAGGTAATTCAACAAAGGGAAGGTGCCCTAATTGAATTGCCAGGATCGGATTTCAAAATCAAATTTTCTCTCTCCAAACAAGGTTTTCATAATGGCTGATGAGTAAGTATTGTTATCTGGGGCAATAGGTTGGCTTGACTGTTAATTAATTATGCATATAGCTCCCTTCAAGTACGTTTTTTAAATTAATACCGCTTTAATGATTATGTATAGCTCAATCTCAGTGTGTTATCTGTTTAAAAATACATCATATTATCTGTTCTAAATATACTTAGCCTAAGCCTTATTAGAACGAAGTGGACCTATTGTCTTGAGATGACAAGCCATTGAGTCTAACAGCAGCATGTTGTATCCTAAGTAATAATGTATGTAATGTAAGTATATAATAACTGCTTTTGGGAGTATGATATGTGTGTTCTACCTATTGTCTTGAGATGACAAGCCATTGAGTCTTACAGTAGCAGCATGTTGTAGGCCCTAGTTATAATGTTATAATGTATGTATGTTAGAATAACTGCTTCTGAGGGTATGATATGTCCGTTCTACCTGATTGTGGATCTCTTGCAACTTACATTCTCTTGCAAATGACACAGAATGACTCTGTTAAGCTGCCAGTTAGTCGTACACTGAGCTAAAACTGAGGGGATTCTACAATGCTATTCGCGGCAGAATGGCTTTTTCCTGTAGTGTCCTTGCCCTAATCCATGGGTAAAATTATGATGGGGCTTGGGGACAAGGCTGCAACTGTCTGTCTGTCTGTCTGTCTGTCTGTCTGTCTGTCTGTCTGTCTGTCTGTCTGTCTGTCTGTCTGTCTGTCTGTCTGTCTGTCTGTCTGTCTGTCTGTCTGTCTGTCTGTCTCCCTATTACAATGTAATGTACCTCCAGCAGGTTACAAATTATGTTTTTCTTTTTACTAATGCTATTTTTTACTTATGTGTCTCCCCTGTCTTTTTGTGCCCATAAATCTGGTCAAATTTAAGTGAGGTAAGTCTTTTAATGTTTATAAATTCACTGTCATCACGATCATCATCATCATGACCTTCGTCATCATCATCGTATTAGATTTAGGACCGGAAAATTCTCCATTCTATTTTGACTTGTCTGTTATGCCAAGCATTTCTTTCACGTCTAGTTGAACCTTACATGCAATTTTGAACAAAGTCCAATCAATCAAGAGACACGTTTTTCAGGCTACCTCTCATAGAAGTATGTATACTTCGATCATTTTGATAATTTTGAACAACGTCCTGACATGTCCCCTCTGTCCCTGTAGGAGCAAGACAAACCCAGGCCAATGAATCCCAAGTTAATTGACAAGGTGAGCTAGAACCAGACCTAGAGACAGCCCTGGTTCAACAGTGTTAATCCCTATATAGAGAGGGAACACGGTGTCCCAAGGTTGCCACTTCAGTCTTATCGTTTATTGTCAGCAATCAAGGGCAACGTTTTTTGAGTGACCACATTCCGACTAAACTGTAACTGGCTCCCTGTATGGATGAACTTATGCTATAAAGACAGTAAAAAGTTTGCTCAATGGAGAATCTCTATTGAAAGAGTTTTTCATTCTGGGACTAGTTGTGTCCAGGAACAGGCCCATTTGTAGATAAAAGCTTTAGGTCCATAGTAGATTTGTTGTGAGTGGCAGTTGTGTGACCACCTAAACCCTTTTGGGCCAACACAAAAATGTCCCAATAAAAGAATAGGTCACCGATCTTGACAAAATTGATTTTCACTTTATTTGCAATAACATTGTGTCCTTTTCCCAACAGCCGAAGTCGAAGATTACGGCTTCGCGTAAGCTCTCCCTGAAGGTAAATTACCATGCATTATGTTAACAATTAACATAGATTATAACTAAGTCATTCTTTATTACGGATACAACTGTAGTGACACCGTGAAGCATGGAGGACGACTAACTACTACATGGTGGTATTAGACTGGGTCCTCCACCACTGGCCCACCCCTGGAATGACGGATCTTTATCTCGTCCAATCAGATCATGCTGCTCACCAGGGCGATGGAGCAGCTGGAACAGGAGACGCAGGACAGGGATGAGGAGAAACTGAGCTACCTGGGAGAGCGACTGCCCCCCCTGCAGCTCTCTGGACTGTCATTGGCTGAGCTACAGGTGAGAGACAAGAGAGTCAGCCAATTGAGGGAGCAATACGACTGGGCCAAACTAGTGGGCCAACCACAAAGCTAAACAATGAGAATGTAACTGAACAACACTCAAGTAAATATTCCAGCATGGTTATTCTGTCACAAGGGGAAGACCATAGAGGACAACACTAGAGATTTTCTGTGGAGGAGGCTTTATATACTGTATGTATATACAGTACCAGTCAAAAGTTTGGACACACCTACTTATTCAAGGGTTTTTCTTTCTTTTTACTAATTTCTACATTGTAGAATAATAGTGAAGACCTCAAAACTATGAAAAAACACACATGGAATCATGTAGTAACCAAAAAAGTGTTAAACAAATCAAAATATATTTTAGATTTTAGATTCTTCAAAGTAAGCACCCCTTGCATTGATGACAGCTTTGCACAATCTTGGCATTCTCTCAACCAGCTTCATCTGGAATGCTTTTCCAACAGTCTTGAAGGAGTTCCCACATATGCTGAGCATTTGTTGTATGCTTTTCCTTCACTCTACGGTACAACTAATCCCAAACCATCTCAATTGGGTTGAGGTCATCTGATGCAGCACTCCATCACTCCCCTTCTTGTTCAAATAGCCCTTACACAGCCTGGAGGTGTGTTGGGTCATTGTCCTGTTGAAAAACCAATGATAGTCCCACTAAGCGCAAACCAGATGGGATGGCGAATCGCTGCAGAATGCTGAGGTAGCCATGCTGGTTAAGTGTGCCTTGAATTCTAAATAAATCACAGACAGTGTCACCAGCAAAGCACACCCACACCATCACACCTCCTCCTCCATGCTTCATGGTGGGAACCACACATATGGAGATCATCCATTCACCTACTCTGCGTCTCACAAAGACACGGTGGTTGGAACCAAACATCTCAAATTTGGACTCTTCAGACCAAAGGACAGATTTCCACCGGTCTAATGTCCATTGCTTGTGTTTATTGGGCCAAGCAAGTCTCTTCTTATTATTGGAGTCCTTTAGTAGTAGTTTCTTTGCAGCAATTCTACCATGAAGGCCTGATTCACGCAGTCTCCTCTGAACAGTTGATGTTGAGATGTGTCTGTTACTTGAACTCTGTGAAGCATTTATTTGGGCTGCAATTTCTGAGGCTGGTAACTCTAACCTATTCTCTGCAGCAGAGGTAACTCTGCTACTGCAATTGAAGAAACATTCAAAGTTCTTGAAATGTTCCATATTGACTGACCTTCATGTCTTAAAGTAATGATAGACTGTCGTTTCTCTTTGCTTATTTGATCTGTCCTTACTATAATATGGACTTGGTCTTTTACCAAATAGGGCTATCTTCTGTATAGCCCCCTACCTTGTCACAACACAATTGATTGGCTCAAACGCATTAAGAAGGTAAGAAATTCCACAAATTAAATTTAAACAAGGCACACCTGTTAATTGAAATGCATTCCACGTAACTACCTCATGAAGCTGGTTGAGAGAATGCCAATAGTGTGTAAAGCTGTCATCAAGGCAAAGGGTGGCTATTGAAGAATCTCAAATATAAAATATAATATGATTTGTTTAACACTTTTTTGGTTACTACATGATTCCATATGTGTTATTTCATACTTTTGATGTCTTCACTACTATTCTACAATGAAGAAAATAGTAAAAATAAAGAAAACCCTTGAATGAGTAGGTGTGTCCAAACTTTTGACTGGTACTGCATCTCAATGAGATTGATTCTTCACTCTTAGACAATAGAGTTCCAAAATAATTATTTGGCTGTCCCCATAGAAGAAACATTTGTGGTTTCCAGGAAGAACCCTTTTTGGTTCCATGTAGGGCCCTCTGTGGAAAGGGTTTTACATGGAACCAAAAATAGTTCTTCAAAGGATTCTCTCCTATGAGGACAGCCGAAAAACCTTTTTAGGTTCTAGATCACCTTTTTTGTGTATGATATTTAATCTTGGTGTGTTTATCTATTTTCTTCAGGACCTATGCAAGCAGCTCCATGGAAAGATAGATGTGGTAGATGAGGAGAGATACGATTGTGAGGCCAAAGTGACCAAGCACAATAAAGACGTAAGTCTTTGGCCCTTTGGGTGAGATGTTATCCTCAGGTCCTGCCTCTTGTGGTGGCAACAAATGGGTGTTAGTCTCAGTGTTGCAGCTGGGTCAGGGCCAAATCAATGGTCAGTACCAGTTCCTGGGCTTGGCCCTGGCCGGGATTCGAACCCAGGTCCAGCAAGTATCAAACCAACACTTCTTGAAGAGGTTGCTAGGTGTTGGCTTAAGGTTGCTATAATATTTAATAGTAGATTTCGATGAAATCTACAGATCCATGAGTTGAAGCTGAAGGTGCAGGACTTAGGAGGGAAGTTTAAGAAGCCCGCCCTGAGGAAGGTGCGCGTCTCTGCAGACGAGATGATGAGAGCTTTGCTGGGAACCAAACACAAAGGCTCTATGGACCTCAGGTCCAACCTCAAGTCTGTCAAGAAGGAAGACACCAACAAGGACAAAGACAAGGTAACTGGGACTTATTTTACCAATGCATCCTTCTTTTCTCCTGAACCTTGAAGTTAGCTCACCTTGAAATTTGAAACCTCTCTGGCACAAATAAACACTGGCTTGTGCGGAGATGGCGTGGTACTGGAAACCATGCTACTGTGGACCTCCGAGCATTTGTATCTAATGGTTAAACTGAGAGTAACCATAACGTTAGCTTATTATAGTAGCTAGCTAGCTAATTAAACATGAGGTAGCATAGCGCTACTCATTGTTTGTTTTCCCTCTACACATTGCATGGGGAAAGGTTGTAATGTGGCCATCTGAGACAACTCTCCACGAACACAAGGAAGCCTGGGCGCTAAAGCTAGTTAAACGCTGATGTCTGACAGCACAGTGTTTGTTCCCCTTCCCTCTCAGGTGCTCACGTCTGAGGTGACCGACTGGCGTAAGAATGTGGAGGCCATGTCTGGCATGGAGGGCCGCAAGAAGATGTTCGACGCATCTGGCGGCCAGTAAGCCATGCTACAGCCTTGGGACGGGAACGACGCACAGGACATGGTCCAGAGAGGAGGAAGAGGAGGAGGAGGAGCTGTGTAGTCCCTGAAAGTGCCCCGCCACACACCCTACCGCAGTACAAAGGCAGCATGGGGTTAAATTGTGAGGAGTCCAGTGCTGAGCAGTCCATTAGAGGGATTTGTAGTTTTGTAAAACAAGTTGTAGTTCTCTGCTGGAGTGGAAGGGTTTCTATAAGAGTTTTACAGAGCCTGCAATTTCTTTCAGTTACTACTTACCAAATATTTGACAACCCTGTATAAACTCGTTTTGGAACCCAACCCAATATAAACAGTATACCACAAAGCCCTCAGATGACACCGTATAAGGTAGTCTTGGAAACCCAAAACAAAAATATTGCGTAATTGCGTCAAATGCTCAATTAAGTTATGGGGAGAGATGTATGAAATAAGATACTAACAAGACTAGCGAAGTCTCCACCCCTTAAACAGAAACTCTCAGCTAAAGCACCATCTTCACCCAATCCTGATACGTCCAAATAACCAGTGAGGGAAAAGCACCAGAACTACTGCTCCTCCTTAGTCGTCACATCCCACCAACGTTTGACAGACGTTACGATAACATTTATGTTCCGTAATCTGTCCACGAGAGATTAGGAAATGATGCGTTTACAAAGCACATGAAGATGTGAACTACCTAAACACGATGAGGTTACATAAAAGTGAAGTGAATGATTGGAGTAATGTAGAATAGTGAAGTCATCATAGTCCTCCACTGAGTCAAGCCTTTAGGCTGACAGTCTTAAAGAAATAGGAAAGGCTTGAGGCTGATGAACGTTTCCAGTTGTCAATATCATGATGATTTCCTATCTAATTAAGCAACATGTTGCTCTCTCGGACTCGGACTCCCTCAGGGCTGATGTCAATGGTAAAACAGCATGATTTAACCCCTCGCTGACATCCTCGCACATGATCTCTCCACCCTGTCATTGACCACTTAGCCTATCACACTGGGACAGTTAACCACTTCTTAAAAAGCTGTGTGTGGTGCATATCTCACTATTGCTATTTATTATGGAAGATTAGATGTATGTGTCTTTTATTTATGGCATTATAAAAAATGAATCACCAAAGGATGTCATTGGTTTGTTATGCAAACTCACATGTGTCTATTTTCTATTGTCTGGTACTCAGGGATCTAATAGAGGCATGTATGACCATGGGTAGCAGCGTAAAGGGATAGTTCACCCAAATGACACAATTACATGTTGTTTCCTTACCCTGTAAGAAGTCTATAGACACGGTATGACAGCAATTTATGTTTTTGTTTCCAAATGCTAACATTCTAGTTTTGTGGCATAAATCACATTCAAGTCATGGTACCTATATTAGCGTTTTTCGCGCATCATATGCAGCTCATCTATAAGTGACTTTGTTGAGCTAGACAATTCATTTCAGATACTTTAGGATGATTTGGACATGATGCGCTAAAAATGCTAATATGGGTACCATGACTTAGTAACTGCCACAATGCTAAAATATTAACATTTGAAATAAGTGCCAGGGAATCTAAACCAAAGCATGGATTGCAGTCATACCTTGTTCATAGGTCACTTACAGGGTTTGGAAACCAATATGTCATTTTTTTGTAATTTGGGTGAACTATCCCTTTAACGGTGTTGAGGGATTTGGCAAACGATAGATTGACAATGCCATTGAAAAACAGGGGGTTGGGGGATACTAGGGGTTATTCATCTGCTACTTTGTAAACGTCAAATGGAAGTTGCCGACAGGCGAGGGAAAAACACTTTCACATTGACCTTCAGTCAAAAGGTTGTGTTCCAGCAGCGCAGTGTTTCATGTCCCACAAATCACATCAATATGATGTAGTAGTGAGCTGCTGGATGACCTGGCCAAAGGCTTTATCAGCACTGTCTTACACCCACTGTTGGACCGCTTCAGTCTTCTAAAGCTAAGGAATAGGAATGAAATGTAAGAAACTCTATCCCTCAACTCACAATTACAGTGTAACGTCTGGTAGATTATTGGACACACGAGACAGCTACACCAGCCTGATAAGAAGCAGAAACAATTTGTGGGTGTTGTGAGTTCAGTTGTCAACAGATGGTGAATCTTAAAGCCTGTCCCCCTGCATCAAACCCTCAGTCACCTTGTATTTTTAGCTCTGTTGTTCTCTGAGTCTAATCCGACCTTGGAAACAAACACTGGAGCTGAAGCTCATCATTCACTTTATTGGCCTGCGTGGGTCGCCTGGCTGTTGTCACCCAGACACAGTCATGCCGAGTATGAGAGACACCCAGGCCAATAATAGCCAGAGGCCTGCTGGTGAGAGGGAAGTGTTGACAGGTTCAGGTCAGTCAATGTGGCGTCAGGTGTGTGTGAGTGTTTGTCCCCCTGTTCAGTGTCTATTCAGAAAGGCACACATCAGACCTCTATGAAGGTTCACCAGTGTGTGTGAGTGTTTGTCCCCCTGTTCAGTGTCTATTCAGAAAGGCACACATCAGACCTCTATGAAGGTTCACCAGTGTGTGTGAGTGTTTGTCCCCCTGTTCAGTGTCTATTCAGAAAGGCACACATCAGACCTCTATGAAGGTTCACCAGTATGTGTGCCACCCAGGGGACCTACCGGTGCCAGCCTGTGTGTGTGTGTGGTGGTTGGTGTTCATGTAGATAAGCTGATAAGTAAAGTAGTTGTCTGTCCTTCCACTAACCTTTGGGAAGAAGATACAGTAGTAGTTTCCAACACAGCACTAAATGAACAATACCCACAAATCAAATCAAGCTTTATTTATACGGCACATTTCAGACATGGAATGCAACGCAATGTGTTCCACAGGACAAAAACAAGAGAATAACAATAAAACTGAACTAAAAAGCACCCTAAGGAAAAGCAAAGCTAAAAAGGTGTTTTAAGACCTCTTTTAAATATGTCCAGTTTCGGCCCGCCTCAGGTTCTCTAGCAGGCTATTCCAGAGGCTGGGGGCATAGTAACTCATTTCTGCCTCTCCATGCCTCCTGGTCCTAGGCTTTGGGATAGTTAAAAGGTCAGTGCCAGAGGACCTGAGGTACCTACCGGGTACATAACTTAAAAGCATGTCTGACATGTACTTGAATGCACAATCGTGGAGTGATTTAAAAACCAATAGAAGAATCTTCAAATGAATTCTAAAATTCACAGGCAGCCAGTGCAGAGACCTTAAAAGCGGTGTAATGTGTGCTCTCCGTCTGGTCTTGGTCAGTACCCGTGCTGCAGCATTCTGGATGTTTTGTAGTTGACCAATGGCTTTCTTGGGTGGAGAAGACAGGAGAGCATTACAGTAGTCGAGCGTGCTTGTAATAAAAAGCACAAGCAGCAAACATGTTTTGGAACCAGAGACATAACACACCACATCAAATTCAAAATTCAAAGGAAAAACCAGTCCCAATCACAAGTCCCAATCAGTCCATTGCCGGGGCAACTGGATGGCAGCAAGTCAACAGTAGTAACTGCAGTCCATTGCCGGGGCAACTGGATGGCAGCAAGTCAACAGTAGTAACTGCAGTCCATTGCCGGGGCCACTAGATGGTAGCAAGTCAACAGTAGTAACTGGGACAACTGTATCCACTTAGGCTGTATCCACTCCAAGCTAAAAACAACTGACTTCTGTCAAATGAAGAAAGAACATACAAGTTAGCCAGATATTTACTTGCACAGTGATAGTCATACATTGATGTTGTCACACACGCGTCAGGTAGAAGAGAGAGCAGTAGTCGATGTGAGATCACTCAGATGAATGCTCACCGGTAGTCTGTGTGGGAGATTAAGCCAGTGAAACAGGCCTCAAACGTCTGGCTGAGACAAGGCACTACAAAAGACAGAAGTGTGTGTGTGTGTGTGTGTGTGTGTGTGTGTGTGTGTGTGTGTGTGTGTGTGTGTGTGTGTGTGTGTGTGTGTGTGTGTGTGTGTGTGTGTGTGTGTGTGTGTGTGTGTGTGTGTGTGTGTGTGTGTGGGCTGAAAGTGAGAGCAGCAATGAATGGATAAGCTCCACATTGACATTGTTGATATAATGGCGTAGGTGTCACTTTGGACAATGTCTGATCGATTCAACACCCCTCAAAAAACACCACTTTATGTGAGTCACTATGGAAACACTTGGAACATGATAAACAGCATTACGTCTTACATCAATTTGGCGTCACTCCAACGCGACGCTCGTCCCTCAACCCACAGTGCAGCCGGAAACGTGTCTGACGTAAGACAATGCATAAACAGTTGACGTATGCTTTCTGCTCCCAGCTGCCCTCCTTCCTATTGATTCCTATGAGGGTCAAGGGACTTGTTCTCCTAGTCACTCCGAGGTAGGCCTGAGAGAGCAGAGCACAGAACATCCCATCTATTCACCCTTCTTGTGCCAAGTATGAGATCATTGACTTACTTAAGGTGTGCATTCACTCTAGATATTGTGGCAGGCAGCCTGACTTTCTACTGTACCTCTCTCTCTCTCTCTCTCTCTCTCTCTCTCCCCCCTCTTCCTCCTCTCCTGCTCCGAGGCATTCTCTATCCATGATTAAGTGGAGGGTTGAATTAATTTGAGGTGGGAAGGGTTATTGGATTGTAGACGCGTTGTCCTTTCGTTCAGACGGTGATAAAAGGGGAATATCTAAGGTCACTCCAGCACACTCATGTGGTAGGTTCCCCTGACAACTCTGTAAATATCATTCAAATGTAGCAATTTACTGTAGTGCCAAACTTAATTGTGGCGCTGTTATTAAATCAAAGAACGGTATATGCAAATGAAGCAAACATTTTGTTGTCAATTTAGCTTCTAATTAGTTTAAAAGAAAACCGTAATTTTGGGCCCAAAAAATGTCCCCTTCGTCCCTTTCTATGGTCATGAGCAACGAACGGAAATTTGATCTGTTCAACTGTCACCATGGAAACCATAAATATGACACTAAAAGGTCTACATCTCACACTCACTGTAGCTACAAATACGTTCTAGTCATCCATAATTCCATACTCATCACCTATGGAATGTAAAAGCAACGTGGCCAAACATTCACGGCACAGTCTGGGGAGACATCCTTCATTCAGTGCGACAACATGGCATACAAACACACCCTCTTGACGGACATATGACACTTCACTGATACAAATGTCTTTTACACAGATTGCTGTGTGCTCTCACATGAGTCTGTGTGTGTGTGTGTGTGTGTGTGTGTGTGTGTGTGTGTGTGTGTGTGTGTGTGTGTGTGTGTGTGTGTGTGTGTGTGTGTGTGTGTGTGTGTGTGTGTGTGTGTGTGTGTGTGTGTGTGTGTGTGTGTGTGTCTGTTTGTGTGTGTATTTGTGTGTCTGTGTGTGTCGGTGTGTGTCTGTCTGTCTGTCTGTGTCTGTGCGCTCTACAAGGAGTGGAGAGAGAAACCGGATTTCCACAAAAGTGTGAGGGGAAGAATTGGAGCCTGACAATAAACAATGACTTGCTGATCTCCCAAGGCCCCTCAGTTCATTTCACCCATGGAATTACCCAAGAGGAGGGGAAGAATGAGTGATTTACTCTGCCATGAACGAACACACTGGGGTAGACTGGAGAGTGTGTGTGTGTATGCCTGTCTGTGTGTGTGTGTGTGTGTGTGTGTGTGTGTGTGTGTGTGTGTGTGTGTGTGTGTGTGTGTGTGTGTGTGTGTGTGTGTGTGTGTGTGTGTGAGATGTCATCAATCTTTGGTTCCTTATTAGAGTGTTCTCTGCTTCTCCAGTTCCGAGGCCAGGGGAGAGGGAGGATTACTATGTAGCACTATGCTCACCAGTAGAGGATAGTGGGAGGAGCTATAGGAGGACAGGTTCATTGTAATGGCTGGAATGGAATTCATGGAATGGAGTCAAATGTGTGGTTTCCATAAGTTTGATACAGTGCCATTTATTCCATTCCAGCCATTGCAATGAGCCCATCCTCCTATAGTTCCTCCCACCAGCCTTCACTGATACAAATCTCTTCCCCTGTCTAAAGAGCTCAATTTCTGGTCATGGGATTTACACAGATTGAGCAATCCTTTCCACCTGTCTTTACTGTGCATGTCTCAAACACTAACATCATATTTTTTTAACATAGATCTAAAAAGCTCAATGTCAAAATAGGGGCATCAAAGAAAAATCAAACAGTATACTCTAACTTCACCATCACATGATCTTACTGTACCAATCACCAACGAGCCAATTATGAAGTAAAGCTGCAGTGACGTGTATTCATGGATGTCAAGGGATGCCAGGATTCCCCCCCAAAAGAATCGACCAAGAAAAGAAAACATATATAATAATTCATCTTTCGTCTATCTGTGTTTCATAATTTTCCTTCAGTTCACAACAGGCTCAATGTATCTCACAGGAGAAAGCATCCAAGCGAGCGAAAAAGCGCCCCTCTGTCTCTGTATGTGTAGCCCATCTATCTGATGCTGTCTGGTCAAAAAGAGTATGACATTGTTGCCGCCTGTACCATTAAATGCAAGGGAAGCCAGTGAGCATTTGGCCTCCCTTGATAAAAAAAGTATCAAATAACAGCCAATCATCACACACACACACAGAGAGAGAGAGAGAGAGAGAGAGAGAGAGAGAGAGAGAGAGAGAGAGAGAGAGAGAGAGAGAGAGAGAAAAAAAATCAGAACCATTGACAGCCAAACCATATTTAGCTTACGTTGATTGGAATAATTTGTTTTTGGTATTTTTTAGTTGTCACTGTATTACACTAAGCAGATGTGATTTGATGATGTTGAAATGGTGCTGGAATAGTGGAGGCAGCTCCTGTTTTCATTGTGACTTCTGGTAACTCCCTGTGGTTCTAAATCAGTAGTTGTTTAGTGGTCCGAAAACGTTGGAAACATTAACTTGCTTGACTATGCTGTAGATCTTGTAACTGTCTGTTACCTCTACATGCAATATGCTTTGTGGACTTCACTGGACAAAGGTTGCTATCCGGTTTTGTGATAAAGCACAAGTGTGGTTGAACTTATTCTGCCGCTGTGTCTTCTTATTGTCTCAGCCTTTAGGCCTATTTATCCAACATGCCGGTCCTGTAAAGCTGTACTATTTTAAAGAATTATACACAGAAATGCCCAACTTTAGTAAAACTCCCCAAAAGTGTTGCGTGGCTAGAGGTTAACAATGAATGTAGGAGACCTCCACGGACTGGGATTAGGCAGCCATGTTGGAGTGTTAATTGGATTCCCAACGAGGTTGCGAATCTCTTTCACCTCTAGTGACTAGTTTCCGCCGAGATGTCTGGAAACATACTCCTGGCTCACTAGCTCACTCCCCTAAATGAGTTTGGAATTCACCGCTGCTAATCCTTTTGACATAACACTCGAGGGGTTAACTGCTTCCTGTTCTGACTCAAGCTGAATCACTGTGCTGGTGTTAAAATGTATTTTTCATTGGCCTCGGGCAATGATAGAGAGAGAGTTTGGCCAAGTGCTTGGCAACTAAGGTATGCACTAATGCTACAAATGGCAGTTTATAATACAATATACAGTATGTCATTAAGCAGCTGCTTTTATCTAATAAGACTTAGTCATGCATGTATACATTTTACTTACGCGTGGTCCTGGGAAACGAACCCACTATCCTGGCATTAATTTGACAAAAACACTAATTTGATGCAAATGCTAATTTGACACAATATGGTGTAAACAGTATTCACAAAACAGAAAGGTGAGTAAACAGCATGATTTCCCCTCCACTGTCCTACATCCCTTGTCTACTGTAATGTCATTTTATTCCAAGGGGAAGACCATAGAGGACACTAGTGTAACAAGTGTCGTGTGTGTGGAGGACCAAGATGCAACAGGGAAGTGTATACTCATCTTCTCTTCTTAATATATAAGAAGGAGAAACAAAATAAACACGTAACAATTAACAGAAACGACACTACCAGTTCTGTCAGGTGACAAGCACAAAACAGAATACAACTACCCATAATCCACAATACAAACACACCCCTAATTATAGGACCTTCAATCAGAGGCAACGATAGACAGCTGCCTCCAACTGAAGGCCCCAACACCAATTAACTAAACATAGAAATACAAATGACTAGACAGAACATAGAAATAAACTAACATAGAACAATAACCAAAACCCTGGACTAATAAATCAAATACCCCTCTCTACATGGACACATACACACAACCACCCTGAACCACATCAAATAAATACCCCCTGCCACGTCCTGACCAAACTAAACACTAACAAATAACACCTTTACAGGTCAGAACGTGACAACTAGAGATTTTCTGTGAAGGATGCTTTATATACTGTATGTATATACAGTACCAGTCAAAAGTTTGGACACACGTACTCATTCAAGGGTTTTTCTTTCTTTTTACTATTTTCTATACTATAAAAGAATGAAATAACATATGGAATTATGTAGTAACCAAAAAAGTGTTAAACAAAATCAAAATATATTTTAGATTCTTCAAAGTAGCCACCTTTTGCCTTGATGACAGCTTTGCACACTCTTGGCATTCTCTCAACCAGCTTTACTTGGAATTACTTTCCAACATTCTTGAAGGAGTTCCCACATATGCTGAGCAATTGTTGGCTGCTTTTCATTCACTTTGCGGTCCAATTCATCCCAAACAACTCAATTGGGTTGAGGTTGGGTGATTGTAGAGGCCAGGTCATCTGATGCAGCACTCCATCACTCCCCTTCTTGTTCAAATAGCCCTTACACAGCCTGGAGGTGTGTTGGGTCATTGTCCTGTTGAAAAAACAATGATAGTCCCACTAAACACACAAATGGTGTATCGCTGCAGAATGATGTGGTAGCCATGCTGGTTAAGTGTGCCTTGAATTCTGAATAAATCACAGACAGTGTCACCAGCAAAGCACCCCCACACCATCACACCTCCTCCATGCTTCACGTGGGAGCCACACATGTGGAGATCATCCGTTCCTACTCTGCATCTCACAAAGACACGTCGGTTCGAGCCAAAAATCTCAAATTTGGACTCATCAGACCAAAGGACAGATTTCTGCCGGTCTAATGTCCATTGCTCGTGTTTCTTGGCCCAAGCAAGTTTCTTCTTCTTATTGGTTTCCTTTAGTAGGGATTTCTTTGCAGCAATTCGACCATGAAGGCCTGATTCACGCAGTCTCCTCTGAACAGTTAATGTTGAGATGTGTCTGTTACTTGAATTCTGTGAAGGATTTATTTGGACTGCAATTTCTGAGGCCTGTAACTCTAATGAACTAATCCTCTGCAGCAGAGATAACTCTGGGTTTTCCTTTCCTGTGGCGGTCCTCATGACAGCCAGTTTCATCATAGCGCTTGATGGTTTTTGCGACTCCACTTGAAGAAACTTTGAAAGTTCTTGAAAAAAAATTCTGGATTGATTGAACTTCATGTCTTATTTGAGCTGTTCTTGCCATAATATGAACTTGTTCTTTTACAAAATATAGCTATCTTATGTATACCACCCCTACCTTGTCACAACACAACTGATTGGCTCAAATGTATTAAGAAGGAAAGAAATTCCACAAATCAACACCTGTTCATTGAAATGCATTCCAGATGACTACCTCATGAAGCTGGTTGAGAGAATGCCAAAATTGTGCAAAGCTGTCATCAAGGTATACTTGAAGAATCTGACTACTTTGAAGAATCTGAAATCTAAAATATATTTTGATTTGTTTAACACTTTTTTGGTTACTATATGATTACATATGTGTTATTTCATAGTGTTGATGTCTTCACTATTATTCTACAATGTAGAAAATAGTCAAAATAAAGAAAACCCTGGAATGAGTAGATGTGTCCAAACTTTTAACTGGTACTCTATATTGGATTGTAATGGTTTCCACCAGGTCCTCCAACCAGAGGAGGGTTGGAATGGGCAACAAAAAAAGACACAAAAAGGTGGGGATCATAAATGATGCAAGTAATGATGGGGCAACACTTTATTTTAAGTGTCTGTAATAAACCATTTATAATGCAGTTTGCTCACCATTTATAATCATTACTCCATTTGTACATATGCTAGTAAACTAATTATTCACACACACACACACACACACACACACACACACACACACACACACACACACACACACACACACACACACACACACACACACACACACACACACACACACACACACACACACAAATTGCACTGAACTCAAAACATTAATAAAGTATTTATAAAGCATAAATAGCGCTGACTTAGATTAGGGGCTGCAAAAATACTTTATTAATGATTAATAAATGTTCATAAATGTGGGGGTAATGATTAATAATTGGTGAACACACCTCAAGCTGAATCACTGTGCTGGTGTTAAAATGTCTTTCTCACTTCTCACTGGCCTCTGGGCGTTGACGGAGAGTTTGGCCAAGTCTCAACGTCAGCAGTGAAGAGGCGACTCCGGGCTGCTGGCCTTCTAGGCAGAGTTCCTCTGTCCAGTGTCTGTGTTCTTTTGCCCATCTTAATCTTTTCATTTTATTGGCCAGTCTGAGATATGGCTTTTTCTTTGCAACTCTGCCTAGAAGGCCAGCATCCCAGAGTCGCCTCTTCACTGTTGACGTTGAGACTGGTGTTTTGCGGGTACTATTTAATGCAGCTGCCAGTTGAGGACTTGTGAGGCGTCTGTTTCTCAAACTAGACACTCTAATTTACTTGTCCTCTTGCTCAGTTGTGCACCGGGGCCTCCCACTCCTCTTTCTATTCTGGTTAGAGCTAGTTTGCGCTGTTCTGTGAAGGGAGTAGTACACAAGGTTGTATGAGCTCTTCAGTTTCTTATCAATTTCTCGCATGGAATAGCCTTGATTTCTCAGAACAAGAATCAACTGACAAGTTTCAGAAGAATGTACTTTGTTTCTGGCAATTTTGAGCCTGTAATTGAACCCACAAATGCTGATGCTCCAGATACTCAATGAGTTTAAAGGCCAGATTTATTGCTTCTTTAATCAGAACAACAGATTTCAGATATGCTAACATAATTGCAAAAGGGTTTTCTAATGATCAATTAGTCTTTCAAAATTATAAACTTGGATTAGCGAACACAACGTGCCATTGGAACACAGGAGTGATGGTTGCTGATAATGGGCCTCTGTACGCTTACGTAGATATTCCATAAAAAATCTGCCGTTTCCAGCTACAATAGTCATTTACAACATTAACAATGTCTATACTGTATTTCTGATCAATTTGATGTTATTTTAATGGACAAAAAATGTCCTTTCCTTTCAAAAACAAGGACATTTCTAAGTGACCCCAAACTTTTGAACTGTAGTGTAAGGTGAGTGCTAATGCTACAAACGCTAATTTGACACAAACAGAAGTTTTACACAATATGGTTTAAACGGTATTTGAAAAATAGAAAGTTGCATAAACACCGTAATTTACCGTCTTGTGTTGCCAAACAAAGTGAATAATTTTGTTATTTTATTTTCTGTGGGAAGACTGTAGAGGGGACTAGAGATTTTCCGTGTCAGCCAATAGTCTGGGGCCTTCCTTGGAGGTTGTTAGGGGCTCCGGTCGGTGTCTCAGCTAGCTTGCCTTTGATGAAAAATGAATCGTAGCGACAGGGGAAGAGGCAGGGACAACGGGCCCTATTCGGAGAAATCAGGGGTGGACGAGAGGGGGATCACAGCTTTCTGTTTGGAGTCTACGTCTGTGAGGGAGAAGATGACACTGTGACATAACAAGGCTTTTCAGTAAGCGGTTGTTTCTGGGGTGTTTCATCAGCCACTGCTCTGGCAGGGTAAGACAGGGCCAGGCCCCAGAGGACCACCAGTCTGCTTTGGTCTATCCTGGTCCCCCCCTTATTCTCATAGAGCAGAGCAAGGAGCCATGCTGAAGAAGAAGCCTTAGGGACAGCAGTGGTGATTTCAGAGCATGATGGGAAGGAGGGACCGATCTGGGCTTACAGGAACAATATGAATCAATACGCTGTGTGTATCTTCGTGTGTGCACGTGCACATTTGTGTTTGTAGACTATTTGCGTGTGTTAAGACTGTGTGTGTGTGTGTGTGTGTAGACTATGCGTGTATGTATAGACTACGTGTGTTTGTATGTGTGTGTGTCTAGACCATTTGTGTGTGTGTGTGTGTGTGTGTGTGTGTGTGTGTGTGTGTGTGTGTGTGTGTGTGTGTGTGTGTGGTGTGTGTGTGTGTGTGTGTGTGTGTGTGTGTGTGTGTGTGTGTGTGTTTGAGTACGCAAGCAAGAGAGAGCATTCATTATTAACGATGGTAAACACTAGATAGTGGGTCTAATGATTTTGTGTTGACCTCCCTTTATTAATGACTGATCCTGTATAATGAGTATAGGGGAAGTACAAAAGCACTCTGTTCAGTATTTATCAGTTTATTCTGCTATCTTGGATCAAAGCTGATCGCTAGACCCATTGGCAAGCAAGGGCTATAAAAATAGCAAATCTGTACATTTACTCGTTGAGTAAGTATTTCTATTCCATGTGTTTAAATGTATTGACTGAAATGAGTCAGAATATCTTAGCCATGCAAATTCTCTCTCGATACATTTCTTGGAACAAGAAAGAAAATCGTTCTTGCAAAAACAAGTTTTGACCCAAAGGAGCCCTAATTCTCAGTCTGGATGGAGACAAGCGGAACGTTTATTCGGCACCAAGCGGTTTGAAACAGGCAGAGGCTACCTGGAGTTGTTGGGGGGATCAATCAATCAATTACTGGACTTTATCCCTAACCCCTAACCACAGACCCAATACTTGATGTCCAATTTGTGTCTTCATCCAAGAAATGCACAATCCACACTTTTCTCCCCCAGCTCTCCTGATAGCTAGATTTAATCTTGGCCGTGTCACTCTTGGCAGTGCCCCCGACCCTCCTCCTTATCGATCGGACAGGGGCCAACAGGGTGGGGTGGGGTGGGGTGGAGGAGGGGTGATTGGTATCGAGCTGGACGTGGGAGCCACCGGGGTCAATGAGAGGCATCCAATAAAGATTTCACACGGCATTAATACGGTCGCACCCTCCCATACAACTCCTCCCTGAGCACAACATTAGAATAATGGCCTCTCAATGGAAGGTTGATGCACATGGTCCTCTGTATCCATCCACTCTATTTTCTATGGATAAAACAGTCATGTAGTAAAATTAACAATTGGAGGAAACCAGTAAACAGCAGTCATCTCTGGAGGTGGCAAAGGTATAGTTTGGAGTATTTGGAGTTGATTCTATTGATTTTATTGGAATATTTGGAGTTGATTCTATTGGTTTTATTGGAGTATTTGGAGTTGATTCTATTGGTTTTATTGGAGTATTTGGAGTTGATTCTATTGGTCTTATTGGAGTATTTGGAGTTGATTCTATTGGTTTTATTAGAGTATTTGGAGTTGATTCTATTGGTTTTATTGGAGTATTTGGAGTTGATTCTATTGGTTTTATTGGAGTATTTGGAGTTGATTCTATTGGTTTTATTGGAGTATTTGGAGTTGATTCTATTGGTTTTATTAGAGTATTTGGAGTTGATTCTGTTGGTTTTATTTGAATATTTGGAGTTGATTCTGTTGGTTTTATTGGAGTATTTGGAGTTGATTCTATTGGTCTTATTGGAGTATTTGGAGTTGATTCCGTTGGTTTTATTTGGGCTGTGAAACGTTGTGCCTCGTAGTTCTAAAGGTGCTTGCTATGAATCAGACCCAAGCCATGCTACTGTGGAGACGCTTTCTCTACAGAGCAAACTCTGCCCCGGGTCTCCCCGTGGCCAGCGCATGAACAACCTGTCTGCATGTTTTTGTCAATGATCTAGTTGGATTTTAAGCCATAGAATAATACAGCAACCTCAGACGTTTACAATCTCCCAACACATCGATAAATGTTGCATGGGACCAGCAATGCTCAGAAAACAATGGTGGAAAATTGCAAGAGTACGTTATAATACTTTAATTGCATCAAATGGTTGTTTTATGCAACAGAATAGAGGATTCTTATAACTATTGTGTGTGTGTTCTACTGAGGATGGGCCTCTGGGTGATAACACTGAGGAGATTTACAATGTCTTTTGAGTGATAAAACCTAAAGAGACCGCATTCCAGAGCATGAGTTAATGTTTCTGTTCTATACCGTACCAGGGAGACATGGCTCCAGTATGGAGTTGGGGAGCCAGACACTGGTCTCTGCACAATGAAAACTGTTGACCCAGCAGATACTGTCTGCTGTGAATTATAGGTATCTTTCATTCAAATCTTAACCTTGTGACCCATTCTATACATCTGTTGTTCGTCATGTAGGTTGAAAGGGGTGTACCTTGGCTATAAAATACCTTTGTACTTTTGTCTCGGGGCTCTCAACAAATCATCTGAGATTCGTCGACCACCCATCATTATCGTAGAGCACTCAATCGATTCACTTTATATGTGTGCGTTGTATTGACTTGCTCCCTTATTAATAAGTGATTAAAGATTTAGTTTAAGTATAACTCTGACTTGTGTGATAATTTTGTCTCTCCTCATTTGATAGTAAAGAGATTAACCACCACAAAACCCAACTAGAACATTGGGACAACAGTCATGTGTCAGGGTTGGGTTTCACAACAGATCTCCCTTTCATATCCACATTGTAAATGTTTTTCATGAGCGCTCTCTGGTCATTTCAATTGACTAATGTCCTTGCCTGATGCGTTGATATAAATCACCTAGACCATTTAGAGTAGAACCACTTGACTATGCTGTTAAATGAAGCATTTTGTGAGTGATTAATCTTTACCGGTCTTAAATTGCTTTATGTAGGAGTCAATCTTTATTGCTCTGTATTAGCAAAAAGTCTCAAATCTCTTCCAAAGCCCACCTTTCCCGCTCCATCTATATGCTAGACATTGTTCAAAATGTTGAAGGATGAAGAACAAGCAAATCATTTGTTCAACTACTAATAATTTTGCCGCGATGTTTGAAGCCTCTGGGCAGGCAAAGGTTATGTTGAGTTAAGGTTGAGGGAGTCACGCACACCATCATTGCAGAGCAATGGGCAAATGCACACTAAACAACACTACAGTCATGATTTTCTCTCCTCATGAGGACCCTCTGACCTCATTCCTGCCTGAGGAAATATAGTGATGCAATCCACGTTCCAAACCAGTGTGTCATCCTGAGATCTTACTGAATAAAAAGGTCTAACTTCCAGTAAAACTAGTTGTGTCTAATGGTGTCCACGTCAAGCAAACGTCAATAGCACCGGGAGTGTTCATTTACCCCCCAAAGAACCCAAGTATTCGATATGGTGAACTCTCCTTTCAACTAACTCTTCAGGCCTTGCCTCACATGAAGCATGTGCTGGGTATATATTATTTTGAAGAATTCCTGAAATTGAATTACAAATGTTAAATTTTAAACTGGTTTCACACTGTAATTTGAGCCCAACACACAGTTTAACATTGTGTCCTTGATAATATCCATTCTGTATAAATGTGAATAAAGGAAAGTTGCATGTAGTTCATAGAGAATCTATAAATAAGTCATAAGTGCCAGAACACACATGTTTTCTCAATAACATCCTCTACTGTGAGTGACATATTCACATTTTTGAAAACTCTGATTGATCAGAGAAACACAATACCAAATATACAACCAGGACAGATCAGATGTCCTCCTGGGAACTGCCAGTAGAATCTTCATTGTGTATGACAGAAACGATGTGGTGAGATGAGATCCAATTTGCATTTGCTTCTGGAGAAAGATAATATCCAATAGGCCTATACAATGTTGATGCTATTTTTCATGCAGTGGCCTAAAAAGCAGCATTTGTCAAATGTTTTCATTCATTTATGTAAAAGAGAACAGAAGGCAATTGCTGCTGCAAGTATGAAATCAAACTACTTTCAAAACAAACTGGATTAGCTTGGGAAGCCAACACAAGTCTTCAGGTAACATTACTCATCACTGAATCACCTTTGATATGAACTTTTGAGACTTGCGTTGGCTCCCTAAGATACTTCCTAGCTCAACAGGCTAACAGTTTCATCACTTTTTCATTAAACTGATCAGCAAAAGCACTCAAATCTAATGCTGATTGCTCCCAAAGGTCATAGGATACACAGTATATGGCGTAGATAGTAGCTGGTAGCTATTGTTTGTGACACACTGAAATCTACAAATTTGGCCTATGAGGTAAAACGTAACAATTCAACTTCAAGAAACTCACCGTCTACCCTATCCTTCTGTCCATCCCACACTGTCTGACCCTAGCAGTTCCCTGAATCTTCAGGAAGGTAATTGGTGTCAGCGGTGGGAATCACCTCTCTCAGCCTGCACGTAATAAGGGAGTTGAGGTCACCACGGCCATATAGCTCATCCAGCACCAAAAGAAGACTGCACTGGTCACATTTCCATTTTCACAAGCACATTGTAAAACCGTTTTTGGCTCCTCTTTCGCTGGTCGGGCACAAGAGCCATTTTTCACTTTGCGAGGCTGGTGCGGCGGCCATATGGAATGGGGGCCCTGGCTGCACTCTTGTTGGCTCTCCATGGTGTGCCTAATCTCTCAGAGTTTCAAGGTCAGCCAAGATGTACGAATTCCCCCCGTCCCTTTGTTGCTTTATGAAACTTTACAAATACATATTTTTAACCTAGTGGATTCTCTAAAGAGCGAAACAAACTCACGGAATTCTTCCCAAGAAGAATTCCGTTCTCCTACCACATCTTTAGCTTAATTTCATCAGCATATTATCAAACGTTATACCTAGTTGAAGCTGGAATCATTATTGGTGAAACTGCCATGTCCATTTGTGATGTTACAACAAGAAAAAAGTTACTGCAAACAACAAACAGTCTGTTTCCCCTCTCAGACATCATTGCACATGTGATATAACAGCAGCACATCTGTTGTCCCCTCTCAGACATCATTGCACATGTGATATAACAGCAGCACATCTGTTGTCCCCTCTCAGACATCATTGCACATGTGATATAACAGCAGCACATCTGTTTCCCCTCTCAGACATCATTGTACATGTGATATAACAGCAGCACATCTGTTTCCCCTCTCAGACATCATTGCACATGTGATATAACAGCAGCACATCTGTTGTCCCCTCTCAGACATCATTGCACATGTGATATAACAGCAGCACATCTGTTGTCCCCTCTCAGACATCATTGCACATGTGATATAACAGCAGCACATCTGTTGTCCCCTCTCAGACATCATTGCACGTGTGATATAACAGCAGCACATCTGTTGTCCCCTCTCAGACATCATTGCACATGTGATATAACAGCAGCACATCTGTTTCCCCTCTCAGACATCATTGCACATGTGATATAACAGCAGCACATCTGTTTCCCCTCTCAGACATCATTGCACATGTGATATAACAGCAGCACATCTGTTTCCCCTCTCAGACATCATTGCATGTGTGATATAACAGCAGCACATCTGTTGTCCCCTCTCAGACATCATTGCGCATGTGATATAAGAGCTCTGATAGGTTAGAGGACGTCCTCAGGAAGTTGACATCATTTCTGTGTAAATCTATAGAAAGGGGTAAGAACCATGAGCCTCCTAGTATAGTTTAATCTAAAGAGGATAACTTCTTTTATTGTTTCACTATTTTTATTTTTATGAAAATTCCCTAAGGATGGTCCCCCACTTCCTCCTCTGAGGAGCCTCCACTGAGCTTACATTCTGACGAGTAGCCTAATACTTTAATGGGGGATATTTTCCGGCACATGGTAATACACTTCATATACTGTGCATCTACAAACCAACATTATCCCACCTGGAATGTCACAAACTAACAGCATTTTAGACGGAGACATCAAAGGGGAAAAATGTAGATTTAAAGGGGAAATCTACAATTGGCACATCCATTTTTGGGCTTTTAAATTAATGATATTGATTCACGTCATGGGGGGGATCATGTAGCCACTGCAAAGCCCATTTTACTCTCCCCGCTTCGCAAAACACCCTATCCATCTGGTTGACTTATGAAGAGACTGGGGTGCAAAACACTCCTTTGTGCCTCATCCAATTTACTGAAATGCTACATTGCTGTATCCAAATGGATGGAAGCGTACAGCACTTTTTGTTTGTTTTTGATGCACTTTTTGCACATCTACTGAAAACATTTGTTTGAGGCGATTCCAATGACTACATAATAAAAACAGTCATTTTCAAACTGCCATGTTAAAAGAGAGCAGAACATAAGTGAGAAGCTGATTTATACAATCCTATTCGGATCCTACATCATTGCCAGCCACCTCCCTTTAGGCTTTACAAGTCTAACATCAAAATGACTAATCATAGTAACACAAACACTGTGGCGTGATAACGCTGACAACAATGCAACACTAACCACACTTCAAATCTCCCTAGAGAACATTAGTTGCATAACCTCATTGTCTATCTGATGCAGGAAACATCTAGAGTACATTGAAAGGGCCCCACTGTCACATGGCAGACCATGCAACAAAGTCACATAATCGGATTTTGAACGTAACCTTAACCCTAACATTAACCACATTGCTAACCTTATGCTTAACCTAACCCTAATCTTAAATTAAGACCAAAAACATCATTTTTATTTTCATGAATTCTTTACGATCTATAATTTTTTTGCGACTGGCCCATCTAGCGGAAACCCAAAAAACGTAAATCTGCATTAAAATAAGATATATAGGCTATTGACTAGATATATAGGCTATAGCATGTTCCCAGTGCTCAAAACACACCGTAATGGGGAAACTCACCTCATCCACCACCAATTAGATGGGCGATGCCACGGCAGCCATCTGTTTAACGTCTCATTCAAAAGATAGCACCCTACGAAGGGTAATGTACTCATCACTGCCCTGGGGCATTGGAGTCTCCTTAAATCACTGGGTAGAATGCCCCCTACTGCCACTTCCAGCATACTGCATATTGTTTTAACCTTTATTTAACTAGGCAAGTCAGTTAAGAACAAATTCTTATTTACAATGACGGCCTAGGAACAGTGGGTTAACTGCCTTGTTCAGGGGCAGAACGACAGATTTTTACCTTGTCAGCTCGGGGATTCAATGTACCAACCTTTCGGTTACTGGCCCAATGCGCTAACAACTAGGCTACCTGCCACCCCATATGGACTCACATCCAGGGACCGACCAGTACCAGCCCTGCTTAGCTTTAGAAGCCAAACAGCTTTAAAATGTAGATTGGTATGGGTGTTGGCAAACCCCATCAAGAGGGAGTGTTACCTGATTCTACATGTTTCTGATATGTTCTAATGTCACTACACTTTGCCTTTGATGGGGTTAAGAGTCACTTCAAATGTTGGAACCTAAACCTGAAAGAATGAATTTCTCCCACTGAACCATGGCTCAAATTGCCTTCTCCAGACCTTACTCATAGACCACTTGGCTGTGCCAGAGACACGGATCGAGGCCTTGGCATAGTGCATTGGGTAGGGCTGTGGGGAGAGGGAGGACTGCTCCCCAGAACGGCTTAGTGACTGCTATTTGGTTAGCATAAAAATGTGTTAAAAAGGTTGATAATTCAGGAGATGGCCGGTGCATTGACTGGTTACATGGCTATCATCATTTCCTATTTTAATGTCTCATCTCTTACTGTGTTTTACAATGTTTTAATGAACTTAAAAATATGTTTGTGACGAAAAAAATATTTTTGATGTGTCCTTGAGCAAGGCACTTAACCCTAATTGCTCCTGTAAGTTGCTCTGGATAAGAGCATCTGCTAAATGACTAAAACGTACAGGAAATGTAAACAAACAGTATCTTCATACTCTCCATAAGGTTGCTGCACATTACATTGAATAGGTGCAGGTATATTCAAGTGCATGTAATTCACTCGTCCCAATTGAAATGAACTTATTTGCTCTGGGTGTCTGGCATGCTCTGGTTTTGTACTCACACTCATGGAAGTCTTAAGCCAACAGCATATCAGGAGCCGCCTACAGAAAAGGAAGGAGAGTTAGAGAGGAAATAATACATCAGGGACCTACCATGTCTAAAACCAGGTACTTATCCATCTTTAAAGTAGTTACTGAAGGTAAGTCCTTTTTCTGTTTCAACAGTCCTCAAGGATCAATGTCCTGGATGTTCATACTGTTTTTTTATTTTGTTATTTTTATAATTATTTATTACAAAAACCACAAGGAAGGGGTAACATTAAAGTATTAGACCATGAAGGACAAACAATACAGCATCAAGACACTATCAAACATGTATCAGTCTTTCAGCAACAGAGCCATCCTTATGTGTGAGGGTGCGTGTGCATGATAGTGATATATACAACAGAGCCATCCTTATGTGTGAGGGTGCGTGTTCATGATAGTGATATAGAATATATGTCATAGTTTCCTTTTTCATGATCACAATCTAGTGAAACCCGAAACCTCCAAGATCCCCCCAACGTTCCCCAATAGCTGTCCCTCAACCATTCGAGACCCCTCCCACAGTCTCCCCCGGAAGAAAGAAAATAAAAAAATACAATGAATTCCATTCCCCACCCCCAAGAGCACCCCAAGAGCACCAACAACCAAGAGAATGAACTAAAGAGAAAAAAGGAAAAGACAGAAGAGAACAGCAAACAACAATGCAAAACATTTTAATAAAAATTAAAACAAAGGACATCAAGGACAACTGAAATCATAACAGCAATGCCTACTTTATATGTTTGTGTGCATGTCTGGCACTATTACATGTTCTTGTATGTGTTTATTTGAATGAGAGTGTGTGTATATGCATGTGTACAAACACCTGCACGGCATCAGCCTCAGGCAAACCGACATTAGTTGTAAAAACACTGCCACTTAGTGTCATTCAAATGTATTTTTATTATGTTTTATTTTGACTTTTTTTTCCTTTATCTTTTGACCATCATTCTCTCTCTCACACAGCAACTCCACTCCCACTTGTCTCCAATTCCACATACCAACCCTCAGCTTCCCTCAGCCCATCCCATCGATCTCTGCTGGCCACCCACTTCGTGTTTCTACTATGCTATGATGTTTAACGTACAATTTGAATCTATCTAATCGAATAGAATCTACAGATTGCGTGTTGAAGATAAATATTTTTACTAAGAGTATTATTAGTATATTAGTAATTGACTGAGCCGGTCTCTCCAGATCTCCTAACAGTACTATTTCTAGGGTAAATTTGAGATTAATGCTATGCATTTTCAGCCATTCCTGAACCTGAGACCAGAAACAGGCTACCTGAGGGCAATACCAAAATAAATGGTCTATTGATTCTGTATCCTCACAACAAAATCTGCAGAGCTTCGATGATTTTATGCCCCAATATTCAACATTTTGTTGGTGGCAAGAATTCTATATAATAATTTTAGCTGAAAAGCACGAAGTGTTGAATCTTGCATTGTTTTATACATCAACTCATACACCCTGTACCATGGAATCGGTACATCAAAAATCTCTTCCCAACTATTTTGCAATCTGTACGGCACAGTTGTCAACATCCTGGTCCTCAAATGAAACTGGTATAATTTCCTATTTATGCTATTTTTATTCCTCCGCCAGTTTTGATCCTTTATATTGTTCATACTGTTGATAGTATCTGGTCAGGTAGAGGAGGCTTCCTGACTCCTGCTCAGCAACTCTAGTCTGGTTCCTTTCAAGGGTTGTTCACGCCTACACTGTCACCTCTGCTTGGGCCTTAGGGTCTATGCCTGCCTGGTTTGCTGATGTCATTTATTGGCCTATACATTTCATTTGATTTATTGGTTCTTTCAAATGATAGCCTATTAGTGAAGTTGTGGTGTGATGCACACCACAGGAAGGTCAGCCTTGTGTGAAGAATTAAATCGTTTCTCGGTTCACATAAGAGTCCTGTGTAAATACTTTGAATAAATATTACTGTAGGGCATGTTATTTTCAGGCAAACACACTCCACTGTTGTTGCTGCTGTGTTGACATCATCCACCCACTAGCTCCTCCTCCAATCAGAGAGCTCATCGGAGGATGTTGATCGTTGCATCAGCATCATTTCTCGCATCCTCACCGCGTAGCCACTACGCAGGGAGAGTGGGAGAGAGGGAGCGACAGAGAGAGAGAGAGAGAGAGAGAGCGTGAGAGAAGTGAGAGAGAAAGAGAAGCCATTACGGAGATTCCACACAGAGAATCGTCCGACGGCAGAGAAAGCATCCCAGCTTTGCATGTCGGTCGACGGAACGCCTCGCCAAAACCACTCGAGGGGAGAATCTGAGCAGGAAAGGCTGATCACGAAAATCCAAACGTGATAGACATAAAACCGGGTATGGAGAGCCTGCTAGATAACCCAATGAAAGCCGTGCTGTATCTGAAGGAACTCACCACCATCGTGCAGAACCAGCAGAGCCTGATCCAGACGCAGCGCCAGCGCATCGACGAGCTCGAGCGGAAGGTGGAGGACCTGATTGGGGAAAACCGCCATCTGCGGGACCCCCATCAGTCCTATCACCACCCCCACCACCACCACCCGTCTCCCCGCAGTACAAGCCCTCAGCCACCCGTCCACCTGCACCAGCATCCAGGGGGAAACAAAGCCGGGGTTCATCCTAGCCAGCAACCGCAGCAGGTCGCCTCTCTGTCGGCACAGCCTCCGCAGCATCCTCCCCCTCCGACGCCTCCAGTTCACCATCCGCAGCAACTGCAGTTGGTGCCCACCTCCCCGCCGTCTCCAAAAGCGGGCCAGAGCAGCCCCGACTCAGCCGAGGAGGACAAGAAAAGCCCGGCGTGCTGCAAGTCCCTGGTCCCGCAAACACCTACGACTCTGTGCCGCTCCGTTGGACTTGCCAGGAAAGCAGAGTGAGTAGCCTTATGCTACATTATTGCCTATATATTTTACCCAACATCTAGCTAGAATTCCATTAAGGCGAATTTTTTAGCTAGTCTACCTGTCACTCGAGTGTTTGGCTAGCTATCCTACGTTACAAACATAGCCCAACAAACATAACACGACCCAGTAAAGTTACTATTTTACTCAGTGGACCCCACTACTTGTCAATATAACATATCATGCAAAGATGAGCAAAAATGTCTGTATAAAATACATAATTCAAATAATGAGCTATATCGTATGCTCAAAAAAAATGGGGAAATTACATTATTTTATATTAGTGAATACATTTGCTCAGATAAAAAATATTTTTTTTTAGCAAGTAATATTTTTCTCAAAAAGGTAGTTGGTCAAAGTTATTCACATCCCTGTTTTCAATACCTCATTAGTTTGCTGTAGGCTACCTGCACCAAAATGCCAGTATTTTTCCTTCATACCTTGCTCTCCATCTTCTTTTTAAATTGGGAGCCAATTTGTTTTCAGCACTTTTATTTCCATGACTGATCAAAACTCGTTTTGTCATGCCTCTCCTGTATCTATGCAGCAGCAATATGTTTGGAACATGGAATCACAATACATAATCATGAGAATGGTGAGAATGCTTAGTGTCCTGGTAATATCATATCTTGACGTCCCTGGCAGCTTCCAGCCCTATATTGTTGCAGGAACATGTTTTTTTGTTGTTGAGTGAAATGGAGGCGTTTGATGCACAGGAATTATAGTAATGGTAAGTTAATAAAAACATAAAAACGTATACTTAATGATAAAACAGATGCATTTTCCTTTGGTAAGGAGATCGCATAGCAGCATGCAGCCTAATGTGTTACTTTTATTATATAGCCTCGGCCTAAATCATAATCATATTGCAGGACATGACTCTCCTTTTCTGACATGACTGGTTTATTCCCGCTACACAATATATATTAGGCTTCCATATATACATCGCTCAGTTAATATTTCTATACTCCATTCTTTTACTTTTGGATTGTGTGTATTGTTGTGAATTGTTAGATACTACTGCACTGTTGGAACTAGGAGCACAAGCATTTTGCTACACCTGCAATAACATCTGCTAAATATGTGTATGTGACCAATACAATTTGATTTGATTTTAATAGCCAAACAAGCTCAAAAGTAAATAGACCAGTACCGTGTTTAAATTTGACGGTATGGGTAGACTATATTATTGTTATGCGATAGGAACACAATGTCATAGCCTATTTCAATTCAGAGCCTATACCAAGGCAGGAGATAGAAGCAATCATCTATTGATGAGCAAAATATTAAACAATTTGTATTTTCCATAGAAGTGTGCTTTAAATTGTTTGAATTGACAATCAGTTGCAGAATGTGCTGCTAGAGTTTGGCACTCCCTATATGTGGCATGCATTTTTAGTTTGAAAAAGGCACTGAAAAATATAAAAACATTAGGCTCACACTTCTACAGAAATGTGATCGAATTTGCCATTGCTCTTTCTTTTAGAAACTGTCATGGCCCAGTTCCAACATCTCCAAGTCAAAGGCTACAGCAAATGGGCGTTTTTGTCACCGTAAAAAATGAATGGAGGGCGTTTACCCGGCTAGGATGTAACGCTCGTTCACAAGAACACAAATATAGTATGGCTTTGATTTATCAATGAAAATGTTGTGTATATGTTGTGTGCAACACTTTGATAAATTGCAATAATTAGTTGCGCACGCAAATCCTTTAATCTCCACGTACGCCAGAGTTTTGTGAGAAATGTACACACGGTTGATAAATGAGGCCCCTGGATTCTGCTAAACAGCATTGGCACTTGGATTGGAACTGGTGCTTCGGTCAGATGACATGAACATGTAACTCTTTGGCATTGAACCACCATTGAAAAGCTGTGGTTTGAATTGAAGAGGGCAGTCCATTATCACAGATGAAGGATATCAAGGATCTGGAAGGATCCTGTATGGATGAACTGTCTAAGATCCCTCCCAATATGTTCTCCAACTCTTAAAACATTTTTTAAAGGTATTGGAAACAGGGGTGTTAATAATATTGACCCCTTCCTTTTTGAAAAAAAAAAGTTCAACAAAATCTCTTTCTCTGAGCAATTGTAATTAGAGGTCGACCGATTATGATTTTTCACCGCCGATACGATACCGATTATTTGGGGGGGGGCTACCGATTAATCGGCCAATTTTTTATTTTATTTATTTGTAATAATAACAATTACAACAATACTGAATGAACACTTATTTTAACTTAATATAATACATCAATAAAATCAATTTAGCCTCAAATAAATAAGGAAACATGTTCAATTTGATTTAAATAATGCAAAAACAAAGTGTTGGAGAAGAAAGTAAAAGTGCAATATGTGCCATGTAAAAAAGCTAATGTTTAAGTTCCTTGCTCAGAACATGAGAACATATGAAAGCTGGTGGTTCCTTTTAACATGAGTCTTCAATATTCCCAGGTAAGATGTTTTAGGTTGTAGTTATTATAGGAATTATAGGACTATTTCTCTCTATACGATTTGTATTTCATATACCTTTGACTATTGGATGTTCTTATAGGCACTTTAGTATTGCCAGTGTAACAGTATAGCTTCCGTCCCTCTCCTCACTCCTACCTGGGCTTGAACCAGGAACACATCGACAACAGCCACCCTCGAAGCAGCGTTACCCATTTAGAGGAAGGGAAAAAACTACTCCAAGTCTCAGAGCGAGTGACGTTTGAAATGCTATTAACGCGCACCCGCTAACTAGCTAGCCATTTCACATCGGTTTCACCAGCCTCATCTTGGGAGTTGATAGGCTTGAAGTCATAAACAGCGCAATGCATTGCGAAGGGCTGCTGGCAAAACACAAGAAAGTGCTGTTTGAATGAATGCTTACGAGCCTGCTGGTGCCTACCACCGCTCAGTCAGACTGCTCTATCAAATCATAGACTTAATTATAACATAATAACACACAGAAACACAAGCCTTAGGTCATTAATATGGTCGAATCCGGAAACTATCATCTCGAAAACATAACGTTATTCCTGTTACATTGCACAACCTTCAGTGTTATGTCATAATTATGTCAAATTCTGACAAATTACCCAAAGTGTTGCATATACCCTGACTGCGTGCAATGAACGCAAAATGACACAATTTCACCTGGTTAATACTGCCTGCTAACCTGGATTTCATTTAGCTAAATATGCAGGTTTAAAAATATATACTTCTGTGTATTGATTTTAAGAAAGGCATTGATGTTTATGTTTAGGTACAGTCGTGCAACGATTGTGCTTTTTTTCGCAAATGCGCTTTTCTTAAATCATCCCCCGTTTGGCGAAGTCTGCTGTCTTTGTTAGGAAGAAATAGTCTTCACAGTTCGCAACGATTTTAAGAAAGGCATTGATGTTTATGGTTGGAGCAACGTGTACCTAAGCGATTATATGCAATGCAGGACAGGCTAGATAAACTAGTAATATCATCAACCATGTGTAGTTAACTAGTGATTATGATTGATTGATTGTTTTTTATAAGTTAAGTTTAATGCTAGCTAGCAACTTACCTTGGCTTCTTACTGCATTCGCATAACCTCGTGGAGTGCAATGTAAAGCAGGTGGTTAGAGCGTTGGACTAGTTAACCATAAGGTTGCAAGATTGAATCCCTGAGCTGACAAGGTAAAGATCTGTCATTCTGCCCCTGAACAAGGCAGTTAACCCACCGTTCCTAGGCCGTCATTGAAAATGAGAATGTGTTCTTAACTGACTTGCCTAGTTAAATAAAGGTCAAAAAAATAATAATAATAATAATAAAAAAATCGGCCAAATCGGCGTCCAAAAATACCGATTTCCGATTGTTATGAAAACTTGAAATCGTCCCTAATTAATCGGCCATTCCAATTAATCGGTCGACCTCAAATTGTAATAGTATAAAATAATATAATCTCACCATTTTATGGAGCATACAATAGAGTTCAGTATTCAAATTATTTATTTAGTCATTTTTGTTTATCTTTATCAAGGGTGTCAATAATTTCAGACCCCACACCAACATAAAGTGTCTTACTGGGGCGTTGGGCCTCCATGAGCCGCCAAAACAGCTTCAATGCGCCTTGGCATAGATTCTACAACTGTCTGGAACTCTATTGGAGGGATGCAACACCATTCTTCCACAAGAAATGCCATAATTTGGTGTTTTGTTGATGGTGGAGGAAAACGTTGTCTCAGGTGCTGCTCCGTAATCTTCCATAAGTGTTCAATTGGGTGGAGACCTGGTGACTGTCACACACACACACACACACACACACACACACACACACACACACACACACACACACACACACACACACACACACACGCACGCACGCACGCACGCACGCACACACGCACACACGCGCACAAACAGGCACATACACACACACATACACACACACATACACGCACGCACACACACACATACACACACACACACACACACACACACACTAAACCTTTAAACCTATCAGCACCCTATGCTCCTTTGAGACCCCTCTTTCAAAGTCACTGAGATCTCTTCTAGCCATGGTAGCCAAATAATGGACAGCTGGGCATTTTTATACATGACCCTAAGCATGATGGGATGTTTTAATTGCTTAATTAACTCAGAAACAACACCTGTGTGGAAGCACCTGCTTTCAATATATTTTATACCCCTCATTTGCTTAAGTGTTTCCTTTATGTTGGAAGTTACCTGTAGCTCGGCCTGTATTATTATCAAAATGCTCCAATCACTCAGATATCTTTTCAGCTGGTTAAATTGAGATGACAGACCAGCACATGTGAGCTGACTCGTGTTGATGAACATCAAGCAAGCTATGCAATCCCCAATCCCCAATGGCATCATTTATATGCCACTCATGAGCTTGTGATGAATTATCTGAAAGGTTTTTCCTTGTAGCTTCAGTTTTCAGTTGATAATACAGTGTCTTCGTAAAGTATTCAGACCCCTTGACTTCTTCCACATTTTGTTACGTGACAGCCTTATTCTAAAATGTATTAAATCATTTTTTCCCTCACCATAACGACAACGCAAAAACAGGTCTTTAGAATTGTTTTCAAATGTATATATAAATATCACATTTACATAAGTATTCAGACCCTTTACGCAGTACTTTGTTGAAGCTCTTTTGGCAGCGATTACAGCCTCGAGTCTACTTGGGTATGACACTACAAGCTTGGCACAGTTGTATTTAGGGAGTTTCTCCCATTTTTCTTTGCAGATCCTCTCAAACTCTGTCAGTTGGGATAGTGAGCATCTCTGCACAGCTATTTTCAGGTCTCTCCAGAGATGTTCGATCAGGTTCAGTCTGAGCTCTGGTGGGGCCACTCAAGGACATTCAGAGACTCCCGAAGCCACTCCTGTGTTGTCTTGGCTGTGTGCTTAGCGTTGTAGTCCTGTTGGAAGGTGAACCTTCGCCCTAGTTTGAGGTCCTGAGCGCTCTGGAGCAGGTTTTCATCAAGGATCTCTCTGTACTTTGCTCCTTTCATCTTTGCCTCAATCCTGACTAGTCTCCCAGTCCCTGCTGCTGAAAAACATCCCCACAGCATGATGCAGCTACCACCATGCTTCACCGTAGGATGGTGCCACGTTTCCTCCAGAGGTGAAGCTTTGCATTCAGGCCAAAGAGTTCAATCTTAGTTTCATCAGACCTTCATCAGTATCTTGTTTCTCATGGTCTGAGAGTCTTTAGGTGCCTTTTTGCAAACTCCAAGTGGGCTGTCATGTGCCTTTTATTGAGGAGTGGCTTCTGTCTGGCCACTCTACTATAAAGGCCTGATTGGTGCTGCAGAGATGGTTGTCCTTCTGGAAGGTTCTCCCATCTCCACAGAGGAACTCCAGAGCTCTGTCAGAGTGACCATTGGGTTCTTGGGCACCTCCCTGACCAAGGCTCTTCTCCCCCAATTGCTCAGTTTAGCCGGGAGGCCAGCTCTAGGAAGAGTCTTGGTTCCAAACTTCTTCCATTTAAGAATGATGGAGGCCACTGTGTTCTTGGGGCCCTTCAATGCTACAGAAATGTTTTGGTAGCCTTTCCCAGATCTGTGTCTCGACACAATCCTGTCTTGGAGCTCTACGGACAATTATTTTGACCTCATGGCTAGGTTTTTGCTGTGACAGATGTGAGCCTTTCCAAATCATGTCCAATGAAAATCATGTCTAATCAATTTAATTTACCACAGGTGGACTCCAATTAAGTTGTAGAAACATATCAAGGATGATAAATGGAAACAGGATGCATCTGAGCTCGATTTCGCGCCTGATAGCAAAAGGTCTGAATACTTATGTAAATAAGGTATTTCTGTTTTTTATTTTTAATACATTTGCTAAAATTTGCAAAAACCTGTTGTCATTTTGTCATTATAGGGTATTGTGTGTAGATTGATGAGGAAAAATGTGAATTCAGTACATTTTTGAATACGGCAGTAACATAACAAAATGTGGAAAAAGTCAAAGGGTCCTCAATGAAAACCTCAATGAAGGTAAGGTAGCTGCCACATTTAAAAAAATGTTTTGTTACAATATTACAATACACTTTGTAGCCTATTTTGGAAGTAATTTAGTTTTGAAAGGGACATCTAGGTATGCTAATTTACTCCATGTCGATAGTTGGTTGCAAAATATTTGAATATCATCATATGACTGATGATACAGTATGTGATTGGTTGGTGTGAAACTCCTGGTAAACAGGCCCATGCACAGACAGAGCCCTAGGGGTCCTGGAGCACCTGCCCTTTTTTCACTTTGGGCACCTGCCCCACCAAAGCTGCAGGCAAATGACATTCATTTGATACCAATCAATTAATTCATACTTTTCTCTTCCAAATTAATTAGCATATTTCTCAAATAAGCGATGGAATTGCATTTTAACACAATCAACTCTTATTGCCCTAGAAATGTCTAAAGCTATTTTTATAGGAAGTGGGGTGAGGCTATAATCCACCACACGTCAATAAACGCCCACTCACTGAGGGTGTCTCAGGGGGAGTTGAGATGTGCAAAACACCCATTTCCAATTCACATATGCGTATAATACACACTTATACATGAAATAGGACAAATACAAACATCCACCCACAAATACCCTCACGAGGCAAGTACACTCTGATTAGGTTTGGTCCCATTTTTAAAGAGGCGGCAGGTAGCCTAGTGGTTAGAGCATTGGGCCAGTAACCGAAAGGTTGGGCGGTTGAATCCCTGAGCTGACAAAGTAAAAATCTGTCATTCTGCCCCTGAACAAGGCTGGTAACCCACTGTTCCTAGGCCGTCGTTGCCTAGTTAAATAAAGGTTAAATAAAAAAAGTGCTCCACTTAAAAGGGCAAATGGACTAACAGTTTAAGACACTGATATCTCCCTCGCTAGGAAACAAGGACCCCAATCCTCAGGTGGGAGAAGGAATACAGGGACAGAGATGAATGGAGGTCTATAAATCACTTTCAGAAGTCTACAGAGAAAACTACTAAAGACACAACCACTCCATAGGAGCTAGCTAGGTCAACAACATCCCTTGATAATGTTTAGAATCCCTGCTTAATGCATCATTAGGCTACAAACAAAAAAAACGGACTCAAACAGGACTTTTCCAACTTGTCCAATAAAAAGCACTTGTTTTCCGTTGCAAAACGATTTGCTACATTGTGCCCTAATGAATATGACACTGCTGGCGTTCATCCACGGTGATGGTATGGGCTAGCTGGAAGAGAGTCTTACATGTAGTCACCTGAATTGAGTCTCAATATGTTGTTTTGGCTTGTCTGTGTAGAACAGGGGTACTCAAATACTACTTGAGAAGGTCCGGTCACACAAATGTCCAAGGTGGCAATGGTCCAGATGGACATTTTCCTTAATTGCAGTAACAGACCCCCATTTCGTGACCCATAAGACCCAAGCTGTTCACACTCGTCTTTTGGCGGAGAGAAAATGTAGCAGTTGTAAAGCACATTTCCTGCAATTCTACACATTTTGCCATGGCACAGAGAGAATATTTAGCAGTTTTAAAGCACCAACACATTTTGCCATGGCACAGAGAGAATATTTAGCAGTTTTAAAGCACCAACACATTTTGCCATGGCACAGAGACAATATTTAGCAGTTTTAAAGCACCAACACATTTTGCCATGGCACAGAGAGAATATTTAGCAGTTTTAAAGCACCAACACATTTTGCCATGGCACAGAGAGAATATTTAGCAGTTTTAAAGCACCAACACATTTTGCCATGGCACAGAGAGAATATTTAGCAGTTTTAAAGCACCAACACATTTTGCCATGGCACAGAGAGAATATTTAGCAGTTTTAAAGCACCAACACATTTTGCCATGGCACAGAGAGAATATTTAGCAGTTTTAAAGCACCAACACATTTTTCCATGTCTTATGTGTGTTCATATGATACCTGAGTGATTCAACAAAATCAATGGGGGCTCCCTGGGGGCCGAGGTCCCTGGTCACGTAATCTGACCATGATAACTGCAAGATTTAAATAGCTGGTTAGCCTAACTTATCTAGCTAGCTAACATGGGCTAGTTGATCAACTGGACATGTGAAAGGTTCTAAATAGTTTTCTAAGGTCATTGAATGTGATAACAAGAGGAAAACTGCCAATCAAACTGCACCCTGTTCATTCTACTATCAGGCTCTTAACTCTTAACAGCAGAAAGTTCCTAAAATAAATTATATATATATTTATTTACTGTTTTTAAAGTCGTGACCAGCGGTCCGTATTGACTCCGTTCTGGATCCTGATCCGGACCCCCTATTGAGTATTGCTGGTGTATTATCTAGATCTTCTCAATGGCTTTAGTAGTATATTTTTCTATGGTAGTATAGCGATCCAATACAGGATGGATTGCTTAGTGGTGTATCCATCTTGGCTTTTAGTGGCTAGTCTCATCCATCAGGACCTCTCTGTTTTTTCCCTCTGACTGAGTCGGGCACTTCAATGGGGCTGTTGGTTTTTATGGTTACTATGATTTGAATTGATACTCCAGTAAACAGAAAACAAACAGGCTAATTTAACAGTCTGACTGTGTGGGCTTCTCTGTCCTGCCCTGTTGCGGCTGTCACCTATAGGAAGCATCTCTCCTCAATAGCCTAAGGTAGCTTCCTTTCCTCATCACATCTCCTACAGAGTATTCACTATCACCTGTCCAATGGTACTCTGTTTTGAGATGCACCTAAGGCTCTGTCTGCATAACTAGATATTCATTTAAGTGCAAGTGCTTGAGTGGGTGTGTGTGTTGAAATGACCCCTATACACATCTTTAGCTGTTTACTGGTGTTTCCTAGTATTGGGAGCTGTCCATGGTACTGATACCCATTTTAGTGTCTGCTATCCAGAGCCAGAACAGCAGACATGCACATACACGCACCCACCCACACACACACACAAACGCATGCACGCACACCACACACGCACGCATCCACACACACACACAAACGCATGCACGCACACCACGCACGCACGCACACCACACCACACCACACCACACACATACACACACACACACACACACACACACACACACACACACACACACACACACACACACACACACACACACATACACATACACACACACACACACACACACACACACACACACACACACACACACACACACACACACACACACACACACACACACACACACACACACATACATTCTGCCAGTAAACAACTTGAACAATGCCATGGTTCAAGTTCAGTGCCAAGTGATGACAGGGCAGGGAGAATGAATAATTTCAATGAGAATCCCTCAATGTGCTTTCTGGGTCAAGGTTATACAGCTGTAGGTTGATGCCTGTTTGATAGAGCAGGAAAATAATCCAACAGGAAATGTACATTATTATGTAGATTATAATATAGGGGTTGATTTTTCGTAAGGGAAAATCAAGTCTGGCATTTCAAAGTGGAAATTAGGCGACAAACTTCAAAAGCCTTTTTAAACCTCAAATACACTACACGTTTAAAATGTCCTGCATTGCAACAGGTTGATCAAATGAAGATCTGTACTCTTATGTAGCGGAGGTAGTTCGGTGAACTTCGCTCGCGCAATGCGTTACCTTGCCTGACTCCTGAAGACTTGCCTGAGCTAGAAGCCTGGAATGTCACTGTCATCGTACTGTATAGGCTAATTGAGCATAGAGTCTATTGTAGTGTGATCTTTAGGGGCTTTTATGTGTCGGTCCGTCAGGTGTTGCCAGCTGTGGCCTCTTGATAGGTTCAGAAGATGATGAACAGTGCCAGAGAGAGAGAGAGAGAGAGAGAGAGAGAGAGAGAGAGAGAGAGAGAGAGAGAGAGAGAGAGAGAGAGAGAGAGAGAGGAGCAAACGTTAATGTTACCCTTAACCATGAAAGCCAGCCGACGTCGCGCAGCATTACATCACTCACTTAGCGCATTGATCCTGACAAGACAAGATGGCGTACTGTGCTGCTGGCCCCCAGGAGCTGGGAATACATCTCTACATGGGGGAGGACAGAGACGTGCAGCAAATTGCTTATCATGTCAGGGGCAGAGCTCTGGTGTGTTTATGCGTGAGTGTGTGTGTGTTTGTCTATTAATAAGCAGCACGACGATGACATCGCTTAACATAGCATAGAAGCAACTTCAGGGGTGTTTTCACAAGGAACCAAACAGAACCGAACAGAACCAAACGGAGGAATCTACCTGAATTTGGCCAATTTTCCGTTGCAAAATGTTTTCAGTTTGGAGTAAATGGTTTTCCGTTGCAAAACTTTTTGGACTAATGATTAGACCAGATGAGGCTGTAATCACTCTCCGTGTAGACTACAGTTGCAATCGAGGAAAAAAAAAACATTTTCCTGTTAAAGAGAACGTTTTTGAAGCAACATTGGTTTGTTGATTTGATAGTTCAGAGGAATATTTTCGCATTGTGCAGATGCTTCAAGTTGCTCCCAAAAGTTTGTGAACCCCTATTCAACAGAATTTACTCTTCACTTTTTTGTTCCTCAGCTTTGTGAAAAAAAAATACGGTCACAGCGAGTGTCTCGAAGACCCAACCATAGTTAACAAGGCCTAAAAGAACCAGACTGTGATAGAGTGGGAGTAGATTCCAGTCGTCACGCTTCAAGAGCCTTGAGGGAAATACAACTCTCTCCATCTTCTCGTCTCTTGAAGGAAGTTCCCAGCTCTACGAGGCATCTGAGAGGCTCATTTTGCAGACTGCAATAGTAAAGGCCCGGAGTGTTCTTCTCTCAACATGGTGCTCACTTGTCTGGAAAGTTTCTGAGTGGGTGCATATGATGATCTGAAGAAAAGGCTGCCTGACTGACAGATTCTTCAGGAAAATGCTGTTCTCTATCTCTCGCTTTCTCTCTTTCTCTGTCCCTCTGTCTCTCTCTTTTCATCTCTCTCTCCATTTCTCTCTTTTTGTCTCCCTCTCCTCATCTCCTCCCTCATCCACTCTTGTCACAATCACACCCTGCCTTTCCTATCTCCACTCTCTCTCTCTCTGTCTCTCTCTCTCTCGCTCTATCTTTCCTATTTTGCCTCTCATTATTTACCATTCCCTCCTGTTCTTGCTCTCGTCATCCACTTGCCTCATCCTCTTCCACCCTCTCTCTCTCTCTCACTCTCTCTCTCCCTCTCCCTCTCTCTCTCACCACCTCCTCCTCCTCTCTCCCTAATAAGCAGCTTCCTCTAGCATCCTCTGCAGTCACTATCAGTAGTCAGCTCCATCCCTCCATCTGAGTGGCTGGTGTGTCTCCTGTCTAACCCTGATTCCATATGTTTTGACTGGGCTGCGGTGTGCTCTCTGTCCCTCTGGCTCTCTGGTTCTCAGTGCAGGGTTGCTGGCGTGTGGTGTTAGCTAGCTGGGAGGCAGCCCCATAGCCTGAGGGGGAGCCCTGGGGAGCTCATGTTGCTGCAGGTGCTTCTCTC